>NC_053455.1:36018457-36320957 GCF_015227805.2 Hirundo rustica
CCCATGCAAGTATCTGCAGATTCTAATACCATCATGAGCAGCCATTTATTTCAAGTAAGGATCAAAGCCTGGGAGTCTTTTTTCAGTAATTATCCATCAGAATTTACTGGACTTTGTGTCTTAATCAGTCGACTGTGGGAGAGTAAACTGGGAAATCTGTTAGTTTAATGGGAGATTTTTTTTGCCACCCAAAGAACAAATGTAACACTTTGGAGTTAAGTAATACATAAATTGTGCCCAAGTAAAAAGGGATTCTAGAACCTGGTTCTGTAACCTCCAAAAGGAGAGATTTCAACAACCAGTCAAAAGACAACTTACTCAAAGTATATCACTGATTGAAATTCAGTGATTTAACCACCATCAAAAATGTTCAGAAATGTTCACTATGTCTATAGGTAGAAAAATTTAACATATTTTCCAGAAAATTTCAGCTACAGCTACTAAGCCTCATAAGAACTTATTTGAAAGCCAGACAACAAAATGCGAGGGTCCTGAACCAGCTGAATATCTCTGTGTTTAGAAAGGCTTATCATAAGTTGAACTTCACATTTGCTGTTCAGTTTGGAGTTAAAGATAGTATAGAAGGATGTGGCCCATGTTTTTCCTCAAAATTGTCATTGACATCTGCTCTACTATGCAAACTGCAACACAGCCACTGCTTTGAAGGCTCAGCTAGAAAAGAACACATAAATATATTACAAGACCATTTTTTCAAATTGAATAATGTGCAAGACAAGATCCTAAATGCCAATGTTAATCAACAATGTCCTTTCACAGGTGATTCATGAAGTGTCTGAAAGCATATATTCCGAGTACAGTTTTATTAGCTTATTCTAGTAACCAGTAAAAATGATTACAAAGACTTACATAATCTAATTTTCTTTTATTAATCACATTCAGTCAATATTATAAAAATAACGTGGTATGTTATGATTAATTCTACATAGTATAGAATACTAATGGGCTTTGAAGAATTAAAAAAAAAAAATTACAACATGGGCAGCTACTGAGAATAATTTGACAAGTCAAATTAGAATGTTAAAAAATAAACATTTAAATTGAAATATTTCACCAAACAAATATTATGTGGAAAAATAGTAATGGAAAAGATATTTTGGGAATATATTCAAAACAGCACTGATTGAAATATTTTATCTAATGAAATAGTTCTCTGATGCTTAATTTTCATTCAAAAAGTACTTGAGCTCCTAAGTGAATTGCCAAGCTTCTGTAGTTTTGGGCATCGTAACTGTGTAACATGAGTTGGATGCCATGCTGTTTGAATATAACGCAAGACCAAAAGGCTGTTTCTCATTTCAGAAAACCTTGCGATCCAGATATTAGTAAGTCTCCTGACAACACATAGGCTGAAGTTAGATATCTCTGCATGTCTATGCTTGAAAGGTCATTGTCACTGGTGACATAAAAATGAGGTCTAATCAAGAGAGAAATATGACATCATTTGGTTGTCAGTGCAAACAGAACTAGAATGTGTCATTCCATGACTGGTGGTTATTAATACTTCAGTAACTGAAAAAAGACAATCCATATTAATATTGTGTCTCTACACATGCATAAGGACAACATAATGCATCTACATTAGCTGACAGTGGCTAAGAATAGACAAGAATTAGATGTATGTTTTTGTGAATTATATAAACAAAGTTATTATGATGCATAAAAAACCATTGTTTAGGTCTGTAAGTTTTTCCTCCTTACATATGCGAGGACCTCACAACAGATGTCTCAATAAGGACTGGTTTACATAGTGGCTTTGAACTGTTTCCTTGTTTTGATAAACAAAGCATTGTTG
This sequence comes from Hirundo rustica, assembly GCF_015227805.2. Classification (NCBI taxonomy): domain Eukaryota; kingdom Metazoa; phylum Chordata; class Aves; order Passeriformes; family Hirundinidae; genus Hirundo; species Hirundo rustica. The sequence goes on from NC_053455.1 coordinate 36,020,271, forward strand.
TAATTAGTAAATTGGGAAAAAAAATCTGAGTCAGGACCGAAATCTTTCCGTCATTTTTTGTGTCTAGTATTATCCTGTAATACTCCACAATGTTACCCTAGGAAAATGATGGCAAATTCCTTAGCATCCAATTTTCCAGAATATTATGAAAATGTCATCTTTTTCATGTAAATGCTGTCTTCTTTCTTCATGTAATGAAAAAATATTATAATACTTGTCCTAGTACCTTGGTCCCCAGTTGCATAATTTTACATAGGTCATTGTATTTCAGAAACAAAAATATTGAACACTCTAAGCAGTCTTGGATTTCCAGGCAGTAACTCTGAGGGAGTCTGCAACCTCTGAATCTGTCATGTAACCAGACTTTTCTTCAGCACAAAGTATGATTAAAAGTAATAACACATGTCATACCACTGTGGCAATGCCAACACAGAGGATGCGTTTCTACAGAACAGATGGTACTTGCAATGCTAAGAAGTCTATTCTCTTCATTTTACCTCATTGTTGCTTGGCTTCTGTGCCTTCTCACACACGTCACACATTTGAAAGTGTGCACAATGTCCTCTTTCTAAAGGGCATGAGCATATGAACTCATATAAACAAGATCAGAATGCAGATTAATTTATCTAGAGCATAATTCAATATAGATTTAAAACAAATACTAATATTTTAGCAGTAGAACTCTATAGCTATTATTTTAGCACCCAAGGAATTTTTAATTTTGAGAGATAGGGAAAGGTATTACTCATTAAAAAAACCTAGCAGGAATCAGTTCACCTACTATGTTACAGATACTAGTGTGAAATATAGCAGTTTAAAGAAGTGCTGAGTAAACTACATTATAATTTAAGACTGAACATTATGAAGAATAAGTTAAAAAAGAAAAGAGGTGTGAGGCATGCAGAATTCTGTCTGACCTTCATCTAAAATTGATGTTATTGTGAAAAAATCATGAGACAAAATGATGGTTAGAGGTTTTAAAATATCATTCACAAATTGGCATGTCTGGTATTTAAGTAATTAACAAAGCAAGAAGTTACACCTATAAAGAACCTAAGGAAAGATAATTATATATTATATAATCAGTAAAATATCCTCAAGATCTTAAATTTCCTTTAGAGATATGTAAAACCTCCAAAGTCATGTTAATGCAGATTTTGCAGACCACAAACTGAGGAAGAAAGACTTCAATGTGTACAGAAAGAAGATACTGTTCTGGGTTATGACTCAGTAAGTCTGTGTCCTGCTCCAGCCGTTGTTCTGCTTGTTTATTTCTCAGCACAAGAAGTGACGTTCAGTTCATGAGAATAATACTCTCAGATACCATATGTAGAATCAGGAAGAGGTAGAACTACTTCAGTGAGCAAGCAGGAATGATCTGCTGTGTATGCACCAAAACCAGTCTATTAAGGGATGAGTCTGTATATGGTGTAATAATAAAATGTGATTTCTCTCTTGATCAGCAAGGGTGTGAATAATGGCCCTGAAAGCCAGTTTATGCATTCTTTTGGCAGTTGGAAAATTACACAAATGACCTGAAAATAGGGCAAAATTAACTGCCATGATCTATCTGTGTGTTATCTGAAAAATACTGACAGCCTGCTTAATCCTCTTCTATGGCTGCCTGTGGGGTCCCCTGTGCTAAGAGATATTGATATTCAGCCTGAATAAGTCTTGGGAAAATGCTAGCATATGTAACATCTATATTTTAATGTCATCCGCAATATTCTCTGTATTTTTTTCTGCAATCACTCTTTTCTACAATAAGTCTAGTCTAAAAAGACCTGTTATAGTAAACTGGTCAGCCTGTTACATCTGCTTATCTTGATGGCTAGACAGAGAATATTGTTAATTGTATGTTATATGATAGAGTTTTCACAGTGTCCAGTACAGCATAGTGACCCATAAATTATACAAATATTTTCCTTCATATTTTTCTTTCTGCTAATTGACTTCATTTGCTTTCTCTTTGATTCATATTCTCAGGAAGAAAACATCTTCTAAATCACTGGCCTTTATTGTATTATGTCTGAAATTTAGGTAGAACACAAAAAGTGAGCAAAAATAAATTATTCTCCCCTTTGTTATCTACTCACTTAAGGGATCTTAACTTTTTTGAACTTTGCTTCTGTAGACAAGATTTGCTAAGAGAATATGTAGCAATTTTTATGAATATTTCAGGGTAAAAGAATAACTTCGCCTTGCTTAGTCTCAAGTTCTTTGATCATTCAAAGTTAAAGCACCAGAAATCCTTGAGGCTTACTGCTGTCTATCTCAGTGTTGAACTTGTATATTACAAGTAATGATCCCTTATGATCTTTCTTACTGTGACATTCTAAACATACTTCTGGGATCTCTTGGAAAATTCAATGCATTATTGGTGATCCTTTTCTGCTAGATACTTCCTGTCAGCCCAGGGAACAAAAAAATGATTATGAGGAACATGAATAAAACTCCTTCAAAAGCTGACATAGGCATTGACTGTGGGTTAGAGTTATTCACACAGCTCATCAGTGGGGAAGAAAATGACGTAAGCATTGTACTTCTTTCAACCTTTGGGTACATTTTTCATTTTGGCTAGGAATTCTATGTGAAAAGCATTTTATCATCTAAACAGTTTTTAAAATAACTATAAAAAACAGTTCACCCTCAGACAACACATAAGGCTTTATTTGGGAAAGAGGATTAGTACGATGAAGCTGACAGTCACTCTTTATTCAGGAGAGATTCAGCAAGCTGTCACTACTTCTGTTTTGAACAAGAAACATTAAAAAATGGTTATTTCACTGAAATACAAGGTTGCTTAGACACTGAACAGTAAGGAGGTTTTGTGGCACTAAAAAGTGAGTGTGAGCATATCTGTGTGCAAACCACCGAGGAGAAGACAAAGTCAGAGAAAAAATCAAAATGCCATAGAGACACAAAAGCAAAATGACCCTGAAGAAAGACTGGAAATGCCTCTGAGGAGAGGAATCCTGGGAAAATGTTGAGAAATGTGAGAAGACAAATTGTCTCCAGCTATTTGATTCCTGCTGTGTTCTTAGGAAGAAGATTTTGTGAATTCTTTGTAAATGAATATGGTCTATCAAATAATTTCTCTCCTCTAATGGAAATAGTTCACAGCATTTCACTGGTTATGTTTTAATATCAAAGGGATGCAATTGCTAGTAGATTCTGTATTGCTCTTCCACAAAAGCCGCATGTGAAACTATCTAGTGAAAACAGTTTGAGGAGTAGGGCCTCAGCTAATCCCACTTGTGTAGATATTTAAAAAGGAATTTACATGATAAGACTCTGAAAATTTCAATGCTCATTTTATGATATTTGTGCATGGAAAATTAATAAAGGGTGTGTAAATTTCCAGGCCAAACCCTCAAGCAGTTGTGGATTGAGGAGTCATGGTGACAATAATTCATCTGACATGAAGAAAAATGCTAGAAAAGGTAATTTGCTATAATTTCTGATTAATTTTTAGGAATAACCCCTCTGATGATATATTTTTAAAAGGTTTAAGCTGCTTTAGAATTTCCACTAAGTTTTATCACTTCTCTAGAGAAGATGAAGAAATAAATTGATTTGTAGAAAACAAAACAAAACAGAAAATTCAGTCACAGCAATAATTAGATTTAGATGGGAATGTGATCCCCAGACAGCCACCAGACAGCCACCATGCTACATACAGATGCGTTTTTTATTTTTCTGTATACATTACTGAGATTTATTGGGGTGACATATTTTTGTATTTATTTTTTAAAATGATGGTTTTTAGTTAAAATTAATTAAATCTACTACACTATTAAATATGGAACATAGACCGTAATATAATGCCATATAGCTAGAATGTTTTAGGTTATCAGATGCTGTTAGCAAGTAATATAGCACATTGAATTTATGAAAGAGCAAAGTTGAACTGTATGTTTGTAATAGGATCCTGTCTACCAACTTTTCATCCCATTCTCTATGCTGACAGTTGAAGAAAGAAAATTATCTTCAGCATTTTGTAAAATCCAGGCTTTTATTAAACACTATGGCATGTGTGTGTGAATTAACTTGCTTTTGAATATGGAAAATTCTTAAAATCAAGAGTCTTAAGCTACAGAGGAAAACAGAAGAACCTTAGTTTAGGACTTGAAACTGCTGTAATAAGAGTACGAAGAATTCCAAATGCTGTTATGTTCATTAGAGAGGGATTGAGAGATGTTTATAGTTTAGATAAAATAAGATAATTAGTAGACTAATGAATCTAATGTAGATGTGACACACATATTATCAATGTCAAATACAGAAAGTATTACAAATAATTAAGCAGTTTTAGCAGTCCATTTTACTAATGCAAGGCTAAAACATTTCCAAGTTTATTCAAGAAGCAGCCAAAACAATTAAATGTTTTTTCAACTGCTATGTTCTTCACAATTTTTTCTATGCTAGCATTTGTGACAACTGGAACTGAAACCTGCAGATTTTTTGGTAATTCAGAGTATTAGTTCAAAGGAGAAGATGACTGTATGATGACTAAGAAAAATTGTCATTTGTTCAGGCAAAACTTCATATAAAGGAGAGAAACATCAAATTTTTGTAATTATACTAGATAGCCTATTCTCAGGTGTCTTAGTATAAATCACGGCATTAAAAATATTTATATAATTTTAACGTGCAGACATATTGACAGCAGGCATTAGAACAAAAAGAATTCAGAAAATTAGCCAGGAATATGAAATGTCCATATAAAATTGTTGATTAAGAAATCCACAAAGCCACAGACTTCTGTTTCTCATTAATTTCTTACTCTGTTTCACTCAAATTGTGCTTCTTTTATTTTATGTTGGCCACTGCTTTTATACACCACAGCGTCTTTATCTTCAAACTAAATTTAGTTTAGGATTTTACAAATCTCACCGACATGTAAAATTATTACAAGGCTGTACTTGCAAATACCATTTCGGGACCCTGATGGCATACAAAGTGATCCAAATAACTATTATGACATTACACCTTTTGCCATTCCAAACTGCATCAAGGCATATGGTTTCCCATCCTTCTTAGTATGTATCAGTATTAGTAGTATTAATCTCAATGACTTGTGGTTTGCTATAGTGCCTTTTTATATGTTTCTAGACTTCAAATTACACTTTTCAAAGTATTAATTTTTTGTACTTTCTCATTTGAATGCATTGCATTCAGAGACATTTGACAAAAGACACAAGCTCTTTTCAACAACTTATGTCAAAATCAGTATATGGCCTAGTGACTTTCAAATGAACCCTAGAACAACACATTTGTCAATGGCAGCTCCTGAGATATTAGTTTAGTCTTCCTCATACCACTAATTTACACAGCCATTATGACTTGAGACATGCAAATTAGCAGCCAGGATAGAATGGAGATTAACTGCTGAGATCGCAAGTAATATCCTCTTAAAATTAATTAGCATTTTGGCTTAACTTTATTTTTAGGTTCAAAAAAGTCAAAATAAAAATGTTGAATATATTTTTTTCAAGTAGAAGTCAATACTTGACATAATCAGCCAAATTTTCAGAAAATTTTGATTTCCTCTGAAATTCAGATCCCCTTGTTGTAATGCACCTTTATTGGGTCCTGATTTAATGGCAAGTGAGCCATTTGAGCCATGAGCTTTTTGCCTCTTCCTTTTTCCCTTCATGTTAGGATTTCTTTTTTCCGAGTTGGGAACTTGTGTCCACTGTCCTGTTGTTCTACCAGTATCTGTTGTACTGCTTATTGCATTTCTATGTATTTCCTACAATGATGCATAGAGGCATTTCAGAATTTTTCTAAAATAAAAATTTCAATTTTCTTTCAAAATTAAAAACCTGAAAAATCCAATATTATGCCCTAATTTATAAAAAAAAATCTCATATATATAAGTAAAAAATATACAGTTTATGACCTTCAGGATACCAATACAGAGCAAGTTTCTTAAATAAAAATACCAAGAACATTTTTATGTTAACATGTGAGTCTTCAGTGAAGATCCTCAGTTATCTGTTATAATGATATAATAAGTGAAGTACTTCCATTGTTATTTTCACAGCGCAAGACAGAGTGCACTGGGAAACCCTATCCTTTCTTCTGGAGAGCTTCCCATGGAAGAACAGACTCGAAAGTGCAATATACATACTACCTGAATTTTGAGAAAAGTATTTAGTGCATTTCTGCCAGTCCATAATAGTGATAGCACTTTCTAGAAGTTCTGCTGGGCTGAGCTGTAGGACTGAAAATGTGCTGTTTCTTATTTGGTCTAGTCACCAGTATAGTCTTACATACATAATCACTTTCGTCTCAAGATCTTTACTTCCAAAGAGCTTTTCAATAGTTAAACTAATTTCTGAAGTTCCATATTATTTCCTGAACTTATTTTGTCCTTAAATCAGTCAAGTGCCTTATTCACATCTAATTCAGACTTTTCCAAACTGTACATCAAAGGCTACAATTTATTTTTAAGAGATATTACACAGGCTTTTAAGCAAATTGCCAAGTGGAAAAATGAAAGCAAAAGATACAATACACAGTTTTATTGCAAAGGTTTTTAACTTGAAAAAAGAAAAAGTATAGATCTTCAACTGGAACAATTATTTTAGATGCTTGCTCTTACAGTATTAACATCATGTTGTGTGATGAGATCTTACCACTACTGAATCTTCGGTGGTTGCTGCAGTTCAGTTTAGGAAACAGTAACACAACTGCCTAATCTACTGTAAGACTTAGATCCTCATGTAATTTTCATTTCTCTGAAGACAACACTGTGCAAACAGGTGAAATTACATCAACAAAGTCTTCTTTTAAGTACTTGGTGCTTAGAGAATTAACAGAAAATTAGCTAGTGAAAGTGAAAGCAGAAGTCAGTGAAGTATTAAAGTATTCAGAATAAAACTAGTGTTACAGTCTGTTAACTATTTTATTTCTAGATTTCTATATTATGAAATATTTTTATTTGAAACACTTTGAGGTATAATACATTATGTTAGCCTTTGAATAAGGTTATATTATATTATATTATATAGATAGATAGATAGATAGATATAGATATATATAGAGAGATATATATATTCTTTCCATATAGCAGAGAGTAAATGGAGGTAATAGAGTTTTACCTTTTTTCTTCTTTCTGACTGGCCTGGAACGGGCGACATTAAGCATCTTTTACTTATTAGACACTGCTTAAAAATCTCATCACTGATTGCATGCCATCACTGAGGAGAACAGAAAAAATCATACTGTTGAGTCAAAAAATAAAAAGCGTATGTAAAACTACTTCGACCAGCCATCAACCATCATACTTTAATAGCATATTATTCTGTGTGTTATCTGGAAATGACTGAAGAAAAAAACCCCATGAAGTAAACTGGCCACCACTTGACAAAAACACTTTCACCTTCTGATTGTGCAGGTTAGTCAAAACTGCAAGAATAAACTGGCATGTGGGATTTATGCATGTGATAAACCACTGTTTTGTAACAAGAAAAATTATATATCACACAGATAGTCTAAGCACAATTCTTTGCAGTATTAAACAGAATTACTGGACCCTCTCAAGTCTTGATGATAACTTTAATGGAAAAAACTTTCAAATTTTTTGATATTTATTCTTTTTGTTTTTTTCTTTTGTGCTGCTTTTACAGACCATGAAATTATTTGTTGAGGGGTTTCTTTAAATACATGATGAAGTCCTCTTTTGTGGTCTTTTAGCAGCATTATCAATGAATTCTGGAACAGTCCTGTAACAACAAATTTACTGGATCTGCGTGATGAATAGTAATGACATACTACAGAAAATGTCAGACTTTTTACAGACTATGGCTAAATGGACCAAAACATTGCAATTACAGCAGCTTTCATAAACTCATCTATTTCAGCAAATAAGATTTAAAAAAAAATAGAGTCTAGCTGTTCCTAAAGTTGTTCCTGTTACAACTCCACCTGAAAGGCACTTTTCTCTTCTCTTTGGAGACTTGAGGGCTGTGATGGCTCAAGGGAATGGCATGAAGTTGTTTCAAAGGAGGTTTAGGTTGGATACCAGCGTAAGGTTCTTCCATCAGACTGTGGTTGGGCACTCGAAGACTCTCCCCAGGGAACTGGTCATAGCACCAGTTTGACAGTTTGGACACTGCTCTCAGGCAGTGACTCTTGGGGCTGTCCTGTGCAGGGCCAGGAGTTGGATTTGATGATCCTTGTGGGTCCCTTCCAAATCAGAATATTTTAGGATTCAGTGATTCTACGAAAGGTGCTGAACTGCAATACACAGGTGAAAATAAATTTAAATTGGAAGATTTACTAAAATGCATTGTAGAAGAGTCCTTTTCTCTGTTCCCATTCCTAGGAATTTCAGGTTCTGAGATCTGTCGTATTTTGTAATACATCAGCTCAGTTTAAAAAGAAAAAAAAACTAAACAAAAAAATTGTCCTTTCTGAAAACTGATTAGTAGAAAACACTGATACACTAAGTTGAAAAATTCTTTCAACAATAAAAAATTAAGACTGCTCAATTAAGTGAGCTGTATTTTCAAAGCATGCATTTTTGTGAAAAAACATTTGTAGCATGTAGATAGAGAAGAAGGCTAAAATCAAAATCTGGTAAATTTTGAAGTGACTGTTCTGGAGTAGAAGACAGATCTTTCTCTGCCAAGAAAAATGTGCAGTAATCTATGCATCAGCTTTCACAGACCTTCCATCTCTGTAAGAAAAGTTCTGCAGACACCAGTTCAAACACTGACCTAAATTTTGAGGGAGCTGTACTGAAATCCACCATGGAGCAATCCATAGATTTCTCTCTGTTTTGAAGAACAGTATATGGCCACAGTGTACAGTACACAAATAGACTCCAGTTTCAGGCTCTGTAATCTGAGCTTTTGAAAAATTAGTCATATTGCTCAAGAAAAAGAAAATCCATGCTCACAGTTTGAGAGGATGTCAGTAACAGCTTGTCTTGAATTTCAATGCTGTTTGGACAAAGCCTTAAGTAGTTTTCCAAAGAAAACACACACAAAAAATTGTATACTTTATAATATAAATTTTCTTTAAAATTCAAGCTGTCACTCAGTGACCCTAATCTCAAATTTAGCAATGTAAGAGCCTTATAGGGAAGTGTCAGCTAAAAAGAAATAAATAGTCCAGTATAATAGAGCTATTTCTAACTCCTATGCTCTGATAAAATGCCATCTTTCTGATAACAAGTCATCTATATTACATCTAATATCAAGAGATAAAATTAACATATTGCTTGGAATATTAAGACAAGTCTTCACTGACACAAAGGGAATCATACATGCTTGATAACATTTACCCACATTTAACCATGAATTTGGTTTATCTCTGTTTGCCTTTCCTATTGAGCATATTTTCTGTGAATATGTAGGTATTCAAAATACACTGTGTAAAACCTCCTTGGCACAGATCATATCTGAAAGGCACCTCATCATAAAGCTACTTTACAATCAACTAACAAGATTTAGAAATCAGCAAGAACCTTTATCTTCTCCTTATTGGGCTACAAGATTATAAAGTCTTAAACTTGATCATAAGGTAGGAAAAAATGTTTCTGAAAACTAAATGTACTGTAATGCTGACATGATCACAGATCAAGAATAATATATTTATTACTGAACATTATGCATTATACAGGTATTGTCACTCAAAGTTTGTGCACAGAAATAGAGTTAGAAAATTTGAACGAGAATTTTGAGAATTTTCTGAGATTATTTTGTCAGAAGATATTGCCTTGCATAGAAATCACCCAGACTCATAATCTTAGAAAAACCCAGGTTGGAAGATATCTCTGGAGGTCTTGTATTCCAGTCTTCTAGTCAAAGCAGGATCAACTTTGAAGTCAGAGCCAAATTCTAAGGTAAATTTCCAATAGAATTTTTTAATACATGCAAGCATGGACATGTCACAATTCCTCCGCCAACTTTGCATCCTATAATTCTGATGTAGCAGCTATCAGCCATTTACATGAAAAGTAGCATTTAGTGATCTTACAAATGTTCACCTCCTCAGCTCAGTGAGAAGAAAGAAAAAATGCTCTGACAATGGACAGCTCTCTGTGGACATAAAATTATTTTTCTAACAAGTTACTCTCTTGGAATCTCCCCTGATACTGAAAATATACCTTTAACAGTTACTGAAAACTCAAAATAGAAATGATGATTAAAAATGGGCTATAGCTGCTGCAGATTTTAAGCTGTGTAATATCAGAAATAGTTGTCCTTTGATAAATTTCTGTAAAAGGGATTGGAAATTAGATTATAGACTCTTTGAAATGCACAGAATTTAATAGACCAAATTATGTCCTTTTATTATTATTATTATTATTATATATTCTCTAGGCTGCAGATGACTTACTCTATGAAAATCCGCCTCATATCAACATGAAATAGGCTCTTTGTCCCTTCACAGTTCTCACTGTAAAATGAACTATCGGAGTTTATCCCCCTGGGTAAAACTGATTTAACATATGTGCTACTGTAATAAGCACTTCTTCTCATCACCTGTTAAAAAATTGAAACTTATTTAGTACCAACACTTTGAAAAAGTCCACAGAAATGAAAGTTGTTACTTCTTGTTTTATTCAAATTTGATGCAAATGTAACTGTGGAAGACTCCTCCCCTTCTTACTAAAAAATTAAAAACCGTAAATTCATTCCTAAATAGATACTGCGATTTTCCTCTTCAGCCTCATATGACTTTTCAAGCTACTCTTTTAGGTCATATCTGTGTTCCAGTAATGATATATATTGTATATATAATTTAAAATGCAATCCATAATGAAATACTTTTGCATATCTGCCTTGCACTTTGCTTGCACAGTTCTACTGCATCTCTTTACAAGCATTCTTTACAAACACTTCACAGACATTTAAAATCACATTGTATACATATTGTCAATCATGTTAATTATATTTCGTTTCAATTTGAAAAATGCTGGTGGTGGACTGAGTCATTTTCTGTATCATTAGTAGAGATAAAATTAAAGGGAATGAAGCAGAGTAACACAAAATTTATCACAAGCTATAAAGAAATAGGAACTACTCTTAGATATACTCCAATATTAGAAGGCAAAATATCCTATTATAATGCAGGTAATTGAGTCATGTAAAACTGTAAGCTTATAACTATAATCAAAACTTAGAGTCGTGCGGATATATATCAGATTGAATGTGTGGTTACTATTTAAGTCCAAAGGAGTAAGAGACTCCATTATATTTCTGATTATAATTTTTAAAATGAAAAATTTGCAAAAAAAACCATTCCAAACTAATCTATTAGAGGAAAAGAAGGAAAACAAAGATTGTTATTAACAAAAATTTCCAACAGAAACCTTGAGCAAAACTTCCCTCTCTACACAGTTTTCAGAAATATGCAAACAAAATCCAAAGCAGGTTTGATGCATGAAAAAAATGATAATCTTCCAGCATAGCTGTGTAGATTTGCTCTAGATTGGTCACCATCTCTACAGATGAAGAAAAATTAGGATGATCATCAAACAGCAGCTGGAAACCTGACCGTGTTCTAACTTTTATTTTAAACATATGCTTGTAAAATGCCAGTAAATTTTAGAGGAAAAGACAAAACATGATACTTACTTCTTTATCCTTTATAGAAGCCAAATTGGTTTAATAAACCTTCATTGCTTCAAGAACAGGATTTAAAAATAAAGAAAATATATTCACACACTACTCAAAAATAAACTTTAAAAATGTGACCCTATATTTTTAGTGGTGATATCAATAATCCTGTTTATATTTTCCCCTGCAAAAGGCAGGCTAAACCCCCAAATTTTTTACATTCATTTAAAGATTCTGCAGCATTTGAAAATTGACAGACTAAGATCAAGTTGAATTTTGGTGATTACAAATCAAGGCAATACACTGTATTGGCTAAGCTGATAGATGAAAGGATAGAATCATAGAAATTTAACTTATTCAGATTCTATGAAACATTGCTAGACAGTCGATGGGTAGCGCCTGTCTGGCACTACGTTAAAGACTGAGGCTGGATGTATTTTACCTAAGCAAAGAAATGGAAAGGAAGCATTAAAGGGAAGCTGGGTACCAAAATGATTACATCTAGTACCTTTGAGAGAGGCAGGACTCAAAAGAGGGTGTCCTGGGAGACAAGTCATCTTCAGAGAGAAAACGGTAAGCAATATTAGGAAGAAAAGTAGTGGAGGAGCTTAAAATTGAAATCCAATTCAATAACAGTAGAGTTTCAGTGCTCAAACATCTGTGGAAAGGTATCGCTACATTAAAAGGAGTAGGATGTTAAATGGTTTGGGCTGAGAGGCCAAGTACCAAATGCTTGGCTTTCTGGAGTGCTGCCAAGAAAATGCTAAGATTCCTTAGAACAATTACAAGGCTTTTCCTAGAACAGTGAGTTTATTAAACGATCAAATATATTGTCATAACTGAGATTTTAAAAGGGTACATAGGCAGTAATTCCAAAATGGTAAGACTACCAAAGAAATAATGGTAGTTGTTCTTTCTCCTAAAGAGTATTGAGATTAAGAAATGCAATTGGGCCTCAATAATGGTGCCAGTTTGGGAATGAATCCAATGCATTAGATCAAGGAATGCGATTGGGGCTTCGGAAATATCCTTGCTTTTAATTTCAGACCATGGCATAACTACTAAGATATTTTCATTGTCTCTCATCTATACTGCTACTAAAAAAATTCTGGTGAATTCAAGCCTTTAATTTAACTTTCATGGCTCCATGATTAATATGCTTGTAATGATCTTATTCTTGTGCTAATAAAAGTAGAGAAGCACATAATACTGGGAAGAATGAAGTTCATGGTCCTGGCATTCTTCCATAAAGGGGGAACAAGAGATGATATAGGTACCAACATCATACTTTGAAATTATATTAAAATTGTTTCTAAGGTGAAAATGGTCTCATAATAATTTCCAAATATTCTTATGACAAACCCACTATTCAGCTGGCTTGAGTCCTTGCTGACAAACCTGAGACTGAATAAAAGGGTTAGCACAACAATCCTAGCAAAACTAGTATTGAGAAGTATTGGCAGAATTGAGGAAGCCTGCCTACAACTGTCTAGAGACACTATTTCTCTTTGTTTTAATATCACAATATCTATTGTGATTTTCTAACCTAAAGAAAATCCCATATAACTTTTTGTAGTAGCACAACCCAAATGAGTAAAACTGAAAATATGCCAACCTGCTATTAATAACTGACAGACTGATAGTAACTGCTGTTAATAGTTTCTCAGATTGTTTTGGGAAGAAGACAGCATGTCACCGAGCTTCTAGGTAAAGCTAGTTTACAAGACAAGCTAACAGAAGGCTTGTTCTGTAGAAGCAATACACAACACTGTCATTACAAAAGCTTCATGTTTGGCAGAACAATCATTCTCCCCTTTGATCCTGGGATCTGTAAGACCCTGCAATTTTCAGATAGCAATGGCACAAGATCAAGGTCAATAGTATTTTTTTAAGATAACATTTTTTAACAAAAGGATAGAAGCACAGAAACAGCCAAGCAGCAGTTGCACATGTGGCATTCATGTTTTGTAATAATTTCAGTTTGAATCCTGCCAATATCACTTCATCTCAAGCCACTTGCTGGGACGCTGAGCCCATCCATCCTCTCCTGTAGGCGTTATTTCTACCCAACAAAGAGACTGTGCTTGGCTCCAGAGACTGTTAGTCTTCAGTTTCACGGGCACAAAAACAATTAAAAATGTACTATGAATAGTGAATAGGAAAAAACAAACCCTTAGCTGTCAGTAGCAGGCACAGCATCATGGAGGGTCTCTCCATTAGTAGATAGCTGTATTATAAAAATAATCCTTGGCAGAAAGAGGACTTGGAGCACGTTCAAGGAAGGAAATTTTCTAGAAAGATTTCATGATTTTCCAGAGATTATTCCAAGATTTTTTTGACTAATCTCCAGTCATTCTCAGTATGCTCACTTACATCTTACAAAATGTCATAGACTTTCTACCAGCAGCTTTGGTGGTACAATAGTTACCATCATAAACATTTATAAAATATGAGATAATATTTCTGAATAGAAAAGCACACTAGATAAACCCAGCTTCTGTTCTTCAAAAAAACCCTGTGCATGCATAAAGAAATACAGATTTAGTCTACAATAAAAATGCAGTTACTTAAATAAGAGTGGGAAAATATTTCGGAAGATATCTTAACACTTTTTTCTTCGCATTTGTGTAACACAGAGTTCATGCCTAATACTGCCGTGACTGATATTACAGTAATACAATTGCGGAGGTTGCAGAACATTGTGTGTCACGGAAGATGGGGGGTTTCATGTACACAGATCACTCAAATGTTCAATCTTACACTCTGTGCATCAGATATCCTATTTTTTCCTGAGGCTATGTGTAATTTAAGAATTGTTTTTAGCCTAAAGAGAGCAGTGTGCATGTTCCCTGTACCCAGGGACCAGCATGTGACACGATACACTTCTGGAAGCTCCCCCAGCACAGGTAGGAAGAGAAGCAGGCTCTGCAGCGCCCTGAGTGCACTGTGACAAGTCTTGATGGCCCTGAGGAGACTTCTTCTCCACCAAACCCCCTCCCATGGGCCCAGGGGCTCGGTTCAAATCCAGGTCTGCGCTCTCACGCCTCACAGCTGGGCGGTTCCTGAGCCTGGTTATCCTCTCCAGCCCTCACCCTGGCCTGTGGATTGCCATCCCGGCTTGGCCTCTCACCTGCCCTGTCAGCGGACACGGCCCAGCCTCTGGCTGCCCGCTCTGCCACTGGGGGTCTGGGCCCCGCCGCCTGAGACCGTGCGTGGACACGCGTCCCACAGGTGTTGTCATGGGACCTCCAGTACACCTCTGAAACCATAGAAAACAGATTAAAACTGTTTAAGAAGTGCAGTTTCGGCAGTTTGAGGATTCTTTGATGTTTTAGAACCACCATGTAACATCTGCACGCTCTAAAAAGTATAATGAACTAGAGGTTGTACTTCCCAGAGACAAAATATTCCTTTGACTGATGTGAAACTTAACGTAAATGCTGAAGGAAGATTTATCTCTCTCCAAAAAACAGCATGGAGGGGGCAATGTTCTTCAATTTTAACAGAAGCTTTTCTTCAGCTTTATTACATGTATTTCACCATATTCCTGGGAAGAACACACAGAAAAGAAACACCTGAAAAGAAGCCATGTAGTGGCATGTGGTAGGTTATGTCTCCAGAATATACGATGTATGTCAGCTTAGGGGCAGGCTGTGGACTGAGGCACTAAAAAAAAAATCCATTCAAGACTCATCATTGCACTTTTGCTTGTACTCAACATTTGGTAAATTGAGAGGACAACCACGACATCCTATGAACTACTGCAGCAACAGATGTCCTAACTATAGCACTCAATGCAATTTGGATACAAAGGACCGAGGTAGCTACCAGCACTGTAGAAAAGAAAAGGTTATATACATTTGTTTAAATTTATTCTCAGGTCTACAAATAATATATTGTCAGCATATATTTCATCAATATGCATATCCTTCTACAGAAGAAATCCTTCCAGGGACATTTTCACAATATGCATCTTGCTGAAGGATTACTCAGTCAACAACCTGATATTACTTTCCTGCTCAGTGATACAATGCAGTATGTTCAATACAATAATGGGCCATTATCTCTTGTTTTCTAAAAGATGCCTTGAACTGCAGATAGAAACTTGTGTCTTATTATAGCCTTTGCTATGTTAATGTAAGAAGCCAAAACACTGTTGCCTCTTCTGGAAAGGTGGAATTTTCATTTTAGGTTTTATATACCTTGAAAAGCACACTTAAAAGCCAAACCTTTTTTTTTTTTTTTTTTAAGGAGCTCTACTGACATGGTTGACAGATTATACTTAACTTTCTGCCAAAGAGTGTGTATCTTATATCCAGATACCATACACTTGCATCCCAGTTGCACTGAACTTACTTCTAGATTTTTAGTTTCTTCCCATGCCTCTGATTACCTAAATTGTTGAGTAGTTAACAATGAACTGAACTGTTCCAGCAATAATGGTGCATTATACTTCTAGTCTGAGATAAAACTTGTGAAAAAGAGGATCTTGAAATAAAGAGATAAAGAGGTAATGAGGAATTTATGTCAAATCCAAAATCATTCAGCCAATAATTCTGTGACATTGGTTTGGGTATTTATTCTATTGTGTTTAGTCAATTCCTTTGGCATGCAAACCAATAAATCAAAATGACACGTCTACGTAGAGACTTAGAGCCACAACTCATGAAGATCTGGCTTTTTACAGCATATAGGAAGTGGGCTTTCTTTTCCTGCAGGCATCATCATTGAGAACCTTTCTTACTCCCCTTTTGTTAGAAATTAGAAGGTGTAGTTATCAGATGGTGATTACATTAAAAAACCCTTAATATATTAGTTCTCCTTTTAAAATGTCATAAACCATTGCTCTGCCTTAAGCTGGCATAAAGATGCATAAATTATAAGGAAAACTTATATATAGACAATCCTATCTGTAAATACTGAATTTGATTCCTCTGTAAAGAATATCTGAGTCACTCAAGTAGACGTATTTGATGGGCATGTGATCTAATTGTGTTACTGCTAAACCTCAAACAGTTGCTATTAGAAGCAAATTAGCAAGAGACCTTTGGATAATTCTACCACTCAAATCAAAGCCTCAGTCAATTAGCCATCTTAATAAATAACAGTTCCCTAAAATGAGACCGGAAAAAGAGATTAAATAAATATGCAAAAACGCTATAAGGTGAAAAATTTAACAATTTTCCAAAGGTCAGGAAGGAAGCCAGGATCTAAATTAGATTACAGGTTTGATTTTTCTACTCTTTTACCTTTATTCAGGCATTTTAGAACCAAAACATTTTTTTTTTCATTGTGATCACAGGCCATATCATTGTAAAGAATTCAGTTCAGCTGCATGTCATGAGAGTCAGGAGGGTACCTTAGAGCAAACAGTTTCGTCAGAAGTAATCACCAGGTAACTGGAGGCTTTTGGCTTTTTGTGGCCTTTTAGCTGTCTTGACTGTCATGAAATGAGAATTGGTGCTCTAGACAGGAACAGTTTCCTTCTTCCCAGCGTTAGTGCTTCTCTATGCAGAGAATGCACATAATCACATCTATGCATATATAGTAGACCTCTCTGTCCCTTGCTTTGATTTTGCCCATGTTGTCCCAGCAATTTGCATCATGTAATTTTGCTGTGGGTCTTGAAGTCAGCACAGACAACAGGTTGTTAATTGAGCAAACTAACTGTATATTCCATTGCTCTAGAGTGTGTCTGAGCAAGATTCATGTCCAAGCATGATTCTAAGCAGGTCTTCTGGGAGGTGTGATGCTGCATATAAATATTCTTATACTATTTTTTAGGGGAAGATATGTAGAATAAATTGAAGAATAACTTGAAATAACATACCAGCCTGTGGAAAAAAAAAAATAAAGATGACAAAAAATGTACCTTGCAATTGTGCAAGTGATAGAATTGATGATACTGTATGGTACAGGTTCTCATGATTTGGAATTAAATCCATATGAAGCTTCCTCATATGCAGAGAAGAAACAACACTTAGCCCAGTGTTGCTGCTGAATAATGCATTTCATACTTGCATTTTAAAAACCTACATTTAAAATACTGAGTTGGCTGACAAAAAATGCCCAGCATAGAGTGACTGCATTTCAGCAAAAGAGAGCTTCGTAAGTACAGACTAAATAGGGAGATCATGTCATAAGTCACTACACATATGGTTACTGGCAATGGCAATTCTTAGGAATTAACTCACCTGATAACCTAATTCTGCTTCTGTTAAAGACAACAGTAAGCTACTTCTAACACAAACAGAACTGAACTTGTAATATGCTGAGGAATTGATAGCTCTATACTATACACATTATAATGCTGCACCCCATTTCCTCTTAGCTGAACATACTTTAACACTATGATTAAATAAACTGAAATAAATAAAAATATTTTTAACAAAATAGTCACAAATTTAGTGGTCTTTTAATCTGAATATATGTTTGTGTACCCTCATTTATCACACATAAATGCTCAGTCTATAGTCATAACCATTTTTCTGCATATGTAGAATTATTTATAATGTATGTTTCATTCATATTACAACAAAAACAAGATACACATAAAAGAATTAAATTAATTTAAAGTTCCAGTTTCATATACTTTTATTGCAGCTGGTTTAAATCTATTAAGAGCTACCTATTAAAAAGACTTGAGTAGATTCTATTAAAAGAAGTTAAATTTATGATGTTTAGCATTACACATTATACAGTCCCTTTATTTTTTTGCTCACTTGATCATGCTGTGAAAAATTCATGAATATTTAGCTATTAAATGAAATGCAAAATTTTCATTACCATTTTATTGAAAACTTGACATCTGAAAATACCATACATACCATTAGTATTCTAGTGCATTGTCACCTTATTGAAAAATGCTGCTAAAAAACAATACCACCATTCAGAGAAAAAAAAATTGTCCGCCCAAGGCTATTAACTATAGTTCTACACATACATTAGTGACAAATAAGTGAAGCAGCCAATGCTCACAAAAGATGTCACTAAAATGCTAGGAAACAACTGTAACCATAGAAACCATCTCACACTGCAATCTGAACATCTTTTGTCAGTGTTTGACTAGAAATGAGATGCTTAAAATCATTAGGCTATCAAAAAATCTGAAGTCTCTTCATTGAAATTTACATATTTAAATATTTTGAAACCTGCAAAAACTTCAACATGATACTTTCATAAAATATTGTTTCAGCTCTTAGTCCTCAACTATCACTTTTGATATAATAACAAGGATTATAGAGAAAATTACTCCCTCCCCCAAAGTCTCCCCCATCAGACCCTATCTTTACTGCATATACCATGGAGAAAGACAACCTAGGCATTTAAGAAACCCCAAAACAACCCACTATGAAAAACTGAGATGAGAAGTAAGGACAATTCACCCAACTCTCCTTAATCAAAAATATTCATACGCAAAGCATTCACTATCTCTGCCTACTGCTCTGATATTTTTTAAAATATCTTTGTAGACACCATCCCTGCTACTAACAGGATTAGAGGTATGGTATAACCTTCATGACTTTATGCACAAAATTTTCTACTGTCAACAAAATATTTGAATGAGAAATTTTCTTCATCTGACTTTCAAAAGTTTGAGAACTTTGTAAGATTAAGTATCTCTCCATTAGGCTAATGGCTCATTATTAACTAATGAAAATGACCTATACAAACTGGCTTATATAATAATAAAAATGGCCTATACTTCTGGCCTATAGAACAACAGTACAGCCCAGCCTTTCTGTACAGTGACTGATTCTGTTATGTCGGGCTGGGGGGGATGTAGGAACGCAGCCTCAGTTCATTTTGCAGTCAAAATCAGTGTTGCAGTAAATCTGTGATGGTCTGAAAATCCACTGTGGAGAAACAAAACAGGAGCATAAACGGTGATTAGTCTTTTAATACAACACACTTCAGTGGTATAAAGGAGAGCTAATATTGGACATGCTATTGTTTGCAAGGAAGTCTTGCAGATATTTAAGATAAAAAAAATTTGTATGTTCATTAATTTACCATTTATAAACTATGAAATTTTGGAGACTACGGAGTGAAAATATTTAATGGAAAAATCAAAGGACTGAAATAACTTGTACAGTTTTCTTCCATTATCTTTTCAATAGGCTCTTGACTTTCAATAGGTCCGAGGTGCATATGGGCAGTACTACTTAACCAAGTCTCTGTTATGTAATGCCTTGCTCAATTTCTGTGTTTTTCAAGGCTTGAAGCAAAGTTCAATGGCCTTATTAAAAAGTTTTGAGCTGTTCATTTAAAGCACTGTTTGCCAACGTATTGTGATTTAACTCTTGTAAAGGAATGTGGAGAATTTCAAATTCCGCCTCTTCTCACCACCCCCATCCTTTGGTGGTGGAAAAGGTCAGATTTCAAGGTCATCAATCTCATGCTTTCACAAGTACTGCAAGACACGTTAGAACTGGCAAGAATGTCTTTCTTCTGGTTGGCAAACAAAGACAGTACAATTTACAAACTAGGAATCTGCTATTTTTATCAGCCAACTAGATTGCAAGTAAAAAAAGCAAAAGAGGAAATGAGGAAATATATTTATACAATTCTTTACAGAGTGTTTTTAATTTGTGTGTTTTACCAGTAAGTTACATAGAATTAAACAGACAAGAACTGATATATCTTAAATGCCATCTAACTCATTCTATAATTAGTAATTGATTGACTTAACATATACTTCAGGAGGTTATGTATACATAGATATTATGCTGCAGAAATTAAAAGAAAGAACAGTAATAGAAAATGCAAGATGATACTTTCTAGAGGAAATGTATACATAAGTACAAAGGTAAAAAAAAAATCTTAATATGTTTTCTGAAGAAGAATGGCTCACGGTACTTTAATGATGATGAAGTAATCCTTTTGGGATGAAGTACTGTAGGCAATTTCATCTAAAGTTATAATGAGTTTTAATTTCTGAACCCAAACTTGTCCTACATCATGTCCACATGTATATTTAAGGATATTCCAAGAGTAATGCTTTGCAGAAGACAAAGAAAGAGGAAAAATTATGAACAAGTATCACAACTGTCTTTATAGTTCTAGTAGTCTTTAGTTGTTCTGGTATTCTGATGGTGAAATAGCAAGTATCTTGATTTTACCAAATGACATTTAAAATTGCTTCTTTAGGTGCCTGATTCATTTGTCAAACATGTTTTTCTACTTCATATGTTTTACAGAAAGATTATATAATAGGAAGCATTTGACTTATCCTCATTAGTAAGTCTCAGTTTAGTTTTATCAATATATTAGGATAAAGCACACACCATAAGAAAATAACATGTATCACTATATAAATACATAGATAATATAAAGATATATTATTAACAAAGTCATCAACTTCTTCAATGCTGGCAAAAAAAAATTGACAACTTATCATCTTCAAAACCCTTAGCATTACAGGGGTATCAACACATCCAAAATTGGACATTAGCTAGTTCTACATCCAGTGCTTGCGGCATCTGTATTAATTCTGTTTTTGACTAACTCAAAAGTTTTTCTGTCCTGAAAAAAGTTGACACAAAATTATCGAGGAGCAACTCTGTTCCAACAGCAGAAGAAGGTCTTTGGCTGATTCACAGACACGTGCTGTTACTTACAGTCATATCTGATACGAATCCCAAGAGAAATAAAGTCATATTTAAACAATCTCTATATTTATCAGGACTTTCCTGTGGTTAACTGAAAAGGATTTATTGATTATACTGATTTGTTTTGCTAAGGAAAACAATTTTAAAAACTGAAAATGTGAGGTGTGAAATAAATAAATTGTGCTTCTTGCTTTTTTTACCTACGTTGTCACCTATACTAATATTTTTCATCAAACTGAATTCCATAGTCAGTCAATCACTCAAGAAGGAGGTAGTAGTTGTAGGCTTTTTTTTCTTAAATATCTGTGTATCAGCAAGTATTTTTCCATAGTATAAAGTTGTAAATAAAGTTGTAAATAATCTTCAGGGTTGCTAGGCCCCTACAACTCCCCTTTTCAACTGCAAAGTGCAACAGTGCAACCATCGTCTCACAGTTCTGAATTATTACACATTTTTGGTCTAGTAATGTAGTAGATATACCTTTGTTGGTGTGATAAGTGCAGAGGTTTCCTATTTGTTTTTAGGTACAATCTAATAATTTAGTAGTTAACTTGCTCAATAATTATTACTCAATAACAAAATACTGAACCATTGACTTTGGTTAGATGACTGTTCTTTCTTCTGGCAGAAATTAAAATCTGCTGAGTTCTCAGAGAGTGCCTCAATGTTGTGGGTCATCCTTGGCTGTATGCCAGATGCTCACCAAGCCTCTCTGTCATTTTGCTTTCTCAGCTGGACAGGGGAGATAAAGGTGGAAGGCAACTCATAGGCTGAGATAAGCAATTTACTAAAGCAAAAGATAAAGGCTGCACTTTCACAAAGAGAAAAAAAAAAAATTCTCTACTTTCCATTGACAAGTACTGTTTAGCCACTTCCCAGGAAGCAGAGCTTCAGGCTATGTAGTGGTTGCTCTGGAACATAAACACTGTAAATAACAAATGCTCTTTGCTTCCTCCTTTTCTTAGTTTTTATACCTGAGCTGGTATAAAATGTGGTTTGGAATATCTCTTTGGTTAACTTGGTCAGCTGGCTTGATTGCATCTTCTCCAAGGATCTTTCCTATGCCCAGCCTACTGGTAAGGGGCAGAATTTTATAGAGGCAGCATTGATGATGTGTCAGAGACCCTCAGCAGCAGCTGAAACACTGTTTTATTATCAACACTTTTCTTGCTACCAATGCAAAGTACAGCACTGCAAGGGCTGCTGTGGGGAAAATTAACTGGACTCTAGGACATATCCAGGTTCACTTACTTTCAATAAAGTCCATCTCTTATTGCTTTTTTCAGAGACAGAATACTGTTCCAGATGGCCAAATTTACTAGTCCAGCCCCAGCAGAGCAGGTCTTGGTTATGTCTTGATGAATTGGAGGCCTCCTGTCTCAGCTCATAAGGCTAATTTCAAAGTCAATATTTATTTATTTATAAATTCATTTATTTATTTATTCATTCACTCACTCAAGTTTGGCTAAAACAGATTGAACATTAGCAAGAATGTCATGGCCTTATTGGATTCATTTATGCATTTGTAATGCATTATTTACTTCATTTATACCCTTGAATATTCAGTAATCTAAATGATAATTCAGTTATTTCTGCAACTGATCAATGACATTGTCTTATAATAGTAAATTCTTCATACCCACTACTGTCAAATATGTGGATTTCTATTCATGTAAATATTTTATATGTCAAGATTCTCCAGCAAAATATAACAATAAATTTTTCTTCAATAAAATTGATGTTAGCATACCAAATATTTTAATATAAAGAGGTAGTATTCATAGGTCAGTTACCTAATTTTATTTCTTTATTCATAGCGTTGATTTGAAAAAATAAATTAGATCATAAATTTGTTCTATCTCAATGCTTTCATTTTTATATTTGCAATAAATCGGTAGTTCACATATTTATGTATTAATATGAAATGAAATGCTTTACATAAAGATTAATGCTATCTTGATAGATTATGTATACAGTAACAGTTCAGGTCTGTGCATACTCATAACTGTTTGATGTTTTGGACTTCAAACTTCATATGCTCTTGTATAATTAAGTTACACATTATCATATTCCTGATAACTACACTGACCTGAAACAGTGTTTTCCAACCTTTGTGGGTGGGCCTGTCTCGACATTCACAATCGTGAGGCACGCACGTACACACAGTTGTTAGTAAACCCAAAGAACACATACACCCCTCATTTTCTGTGATAGGAAACTTATAGGAATGCTGTCTGATGTACAATGAAGGTTGCTGCAATTTCTCTGCATGTCAATCTCTTTAATTGCTGCTATTCTTCTGCTCAATTCTACCACACTCACACTTCAAACTTTTTTTTGTTTGTTTAGGATAGAATGTCATTATCGAGACACCAAACATTTCAGACGCGTACCAATTTCCAAGTAAGGAGAGAAGACTTTAGTCCAATCAAGGTTAGTATGTAAGTGCCCCACTTTCCTTTATCAGACATATCTGTTTATATCTATCAGTTGAATCTATATTTCTTGTATCTGTTAAACAGACTTTTAGTATTAGAGTCACTAACTATATTTCGACTTCATACTTAGGTTTTATAAATGCTTAGGCCAAAAAAAAAAAAAAAAAAAAAAATTGTTACATAATGTAACACTGTCTCTACCCAGACAAAGCTGGTCTTTAGAAAACGCAACCCAAACCTGAGTTTAATAACACATGATGAATGAATGCAGCTAAAGATACATATCAAATCATGCACATAGGGAGACATTAGTCTGTGTAGAAATAATCTGTATTGGAAGTAAACAGACTGCACACAACTCATGAAAGAATCAAATTCCTATTTTTACCAAGCAGTTCTTGAATTATACACATTAACCACAACTTGCAGAAAGGTGACTGACTGTAGTAGGTGATGAATAGGGAGCTTGACTACACTGAATATCCATCTTTCAAGCCTTCCTATATTTAATATTTTTTATTGCTGACACCCAACCATTGCGTTAAGCAAACACCAGAATTACACGCATATCCTTTATTTACAAAATCAGCCTAGTTTTCAGGGTGAAGGAAAAGATATGATTTAATTTTTTTCCAAGTTTTCATATGCCACCATTAGTGCAGCATTTTCACTCACAATTAAAAAAAGAGCTATGCCTAATGACTTCATATAACCACAGGCATACCCTGACTATCTTACTAGTGATGATTTCTGATTTGAAACCCAAAGCGTTTGTAAATATCCATTATTTATACCTTCACAGTATATCAAGTAAGTTTACACCCAGCATTTATGCTCCTTGACTACACGTACTGGTGCTAATGCTAAATAGGTTAAAATATTTATATAATACTTCATTATTAACAGTCTTTTTTCAAGACAATTACATCAGCAAATTTTGTTACTCATGCTTGTATAGAGACTGAACTTTCGCAGTGGATCACCAGACAGCCTGCCAAATTATCTTTGGCGGCTAACATGGTGGAATCAAAGTAGAAAATAATGGAATGGCATTCCAGGGTTCAGCAATACAATATTCCTTACATTTAAATTAATATAGAATTCATATTCCTTACATATAGAAAGTGTTCATAATTACATTGTTAATGACATATGATTGCATTTTGATACAGACATTCAGTATACCACTGGGTAGATAAAGATATTTCATAGAATTTATAAATAATAATCTTATTTCAGTTTCAGCTGTTGTTTATTGTCAAGCTCACACTAATGAATTCAAAGCTTGACTACAAATGTAAGGCAAAATACTGAAACACAAGAGTATTATCTGAGATTTTCACTGAAAGTTATTTTCACTGAATTTTTTTTGATTACATACAATGAGCTAAACAAATTTGATCTCAAAGGAATTTGATATTTCAGTGGCAGATTGCAATCTCTTCTCAACATCATAAAGAACAACCTGTTTCACATTAGATATCAATAAGCTTTCACTTCTGTAGTAAATCAGGAGCAAGCCTATGTAGAATCCCTAGTGTAAATGTGCTGGTTTTGGCTAGAGTAAATTTTCTTCACGGTGGCCAGTGTGGGGCTAGGTTTTGGATTTGTGCTGGACACAGAGCTGATAATATAAAGATTTATTATTATTGATGAATTTACACAGAGCCAAGGCCTTTTCTGCTTTTTATATGGCCATGCTGGCAGGGAACTTGGGGGGATATGGGAGGCTGGGAGGAGACTCAGCCAAGACATGTGACCCAAACTGACTGAAAGAATGTTCCAGACCATGTGACATCATGCTCAGTTTATAAGGTGAAGGGTTGAAGGAGGAAGGGGGCAGTATTTGTAGTGATGGTGTTGTCTTCCCAAGTCACCCCTGCTCTCTGGAGATTGCTGAACACCTGCCTGCCCTTGGGAAGCACTGAATTAAGTCCCTGTTTTGCTTTGCTTGTGTGCGCAGCTTTTGCTTCCCTCATTAAACTGCCTTTATCTCAGCCCATGAGTTTTCTAGGTTTAACACTTGCGATTTTCTCCCCAGTTCCACCGGTGAGGGAATGAGCAAGCAGCAGCCTGGGGCTTGGTTCCTGGCAGGGTTAAATCACCAACTCAGGACTTGAGTCTGGCACTCTTATGTGATCATCCATATTGTTTGCTGTGGTTCTGGCCTGGATCAGCTGGCATTCTGTTTGCCAGGAGCTAGCATGGTGTCCTATCTGGGCAGTGAACATTTGGTGATGATTTCAGCCAGTGGCCTAGATAGGAAACTGCTGTCTTTGGTGTGGCATGTTCTGAGTAGGTAAAATAGGCCTTGTGTCACAAACCAAACCAACCTGACTGAATAATCTATTTGTAAAGGTTTAAGTGTTACAGTGATTGGGGACCTCAAGATTTGAGTGATCTTTTGTGTTTCTGGGTGTTCAACAGAACATTTGGAATTTAGATTATTTTAGGCTGATGAAGTAATGAGTGGAGATGAAGAAATGAGTGGGAGATGAAGCAATGTTCTTAAATGTTGGAACTGCTGTTTAAATATATTTGGGGAATTTAATCCTAAATGTTTTTACTATAAGCATAATCTGAAGGACCCCATGGCTGAATGCCAGGAAGTTCTTGGAATAGTATTTTCAGGAACAGTGAGGCATAATGACAAATAGACCACTGCAAATGTAGTTTCAGCATCTGATAGGGACCTTCAAATTACACCACAATTATACTTGAATTTATTATTTTTTATGAGTGCTCTGGATCCAGCCCTCCTTCTACCAGTTTAAAAAGCAGTTTCTCAAAGTGAAATCGAATTCCATCATTAGGGGACAGATTGTTCTAACAAGCTGGATTAGAGCAGCATCAGCATGAATTTCAAAAACTTGCATGGAGCTATAAATATAATGTGCAATATTTTTGCAATATCTAATGTGTTTTGGTCTAATGTTCAACATGCCCCATTGTTAAAACCAGCTGTGTTCTTTCACTTTTCATTCCTATAAAGCTGTGATAAAGGCTGTCAAAGCAAACCCTGCAGCACCAGCCTTTCTTGATAAAAGTTCTGTGTACACAGTACACAGTAATCTCAAGATGGAACTTTGTTTCAAACCAGAACAAAATCTTCAGCTAATTATAAGTGAACTATATTAAGCACAAAAGGCAATTTCAATTTATACTGAACAAAGTTGCATTTTACTCTTTCAAAATGCATTTGTTGAGGTTTCTAGAATTAATTGAAAATTCATTTCGTTTAATTTTCTAAGGTTATTTCTTTTATTGCTTTGAAGTAGAATGTGTAATACTGTAACATCTAAATCCACCCCCCCGGAAGATTAGTGGGGCTTTTTCTTTGTGTAAATTTGTATTTAAAGCTTTAGAATAAGAAATGAATCCTTCTTTTCATTCCTTACATCACATTAGTGCAGCAATCACTAAACTAACGGTCTTATTATGAACACATTCAAAGCACTTGGAGGAAAATTGCCAACAGAAGTTATACACAAAAATAGGTCTGCTGTTTAAACAGAAGAGGATTAAAAATAAAATTGTAGTGTATAGGTGATTGGTTTAAGTAAAAAAACCCCAAAAAACCAAAACACAAAAAAGTGCACTTCTATTTGTTTTGACTTTCCTGTATATGGTATAAAGAAAACCTGTGGAATTTTTTTTTTTTTTTTTTTAATTATCTTACCTACTTTTTGGGCAGGATTTCATGGAAATACCATAGAATTGGCTCTTCTCCCTCTCCTGAAAGATTTATGACCACTGGGTAATTCTCACATCTGTTTTAAATACAGGATTTGGCTGGACCCAGGCAAAGACATAAAGGTTAGAATGTCCTACAGATATTACCTTGGCTCTACATCATCAAAGAATGTTTGAGTGGCATTTTTTTTTGTCTCAGAGATGTCAACAGTAAAATCTATGAGCCAGAATTAATTTCATATTTTTGGTAGGATTGTTCATGTCAACAAGAACGACATTGTTACCTCCTTACAGAAACCCTAGGGTGGCATGTGGCTTTCTCCTTGAATGCAGAACTAATTTGCCAGTCACCCAGCATTGCATGAAGTGGCATCAGCCCAGGATGTGTGCAGGGTTTTCTATGAGGCTCTTGAGACTAGGACTGAGGTCTGTATATTCCCTGGTTTGTTTGCTGTAGGTAGGAGCTGCTCTAATCCAACAGCAATCTTTCTGAAGCCCAGATACAGGAGGAAATTTGATGAGCAATTCAAAGTTCCAGACATTTCCTCTTGCCTTTGAGATCAAAGGAAAAATTTGGGAAGAAACATTTTGAAACCAAGTTAGGAAAAAGGCAAAAAGACTGTAGGAGCAAAGGAAATTTATTTTAAATGTATCACATCATCATTGCAGTTTCATCTGCCTACTCTGGGGTCTGCAATGCTTCTAAAAAAATAGGCTTACTTTCAGTGAGGAACTGCTGAACAGAATTCAGAGGCTGGCAGAAGTGACTCAGAGACAGCTCAAGTCTTCTCAGCAGTGGTAACTGATTTTAGTTTCCTAACGCTAAAGATAAAACTATCTCTGAGGCTGTAAGATAGGATAAGAGGCATAGAGAGGAGTGATTTTTCTTTCTACTATTAAAGGACTATGACAGATGTTTAGTTTTGATGATTACTTCATATTCAGGGGCTAATGAACAGCTGCATTGATATCATCTGAATGTACAGGTAGGAGGCAGAGACTAATAATCTAGTTTGGTACTTTTGGCAAGTGTGACCCAGAATGTGGAAGTCATTATTTGAGCCAATGTGGTATCCTAGGCAAATCTGAAATGCCTAAACCTATCTCTGGTTTGGCATTTCCAGTACATTGTTAAAGGAAAGCTATCAATTGTGTGAGAAAAGAGAGGAGTTCTTACTCCTCAGATAGAGTCAGGTAGAAACCAGGGCATACAGGGACCAGCTGCTCCCCCACAACTGGTTATCAGCCTTCCTCTTGCTTAGTGGTCATTAGGCTTTTTTAAAATTCATATGGTGTATATAGCTAGAACACCGACAAAAATATATCGTTATCAAGACACATTAAGAGAAAACTCTAGACCTGAGAGGCATGGAACTCAGACACAGAATGCAAATGAGATGTATGAACCTGTGGTTAACCTTATCACTGCAGACTTGCTAATTGGTGTCTGTCTGTGTGCCTGGTGAATTGTGTAGGAATCAATGTTCTAGCAGAACAGGACTTTCATTTCATTATAAAGCCATAAGGTGTTAGGACCCCTAACACACCCTTCCTGTTATGGAAGATTAGGACCACAGGAAGGTTCTTGCTGTGTTCAGAAGTTACCAACCCAAGATGCATGAGTCTTCCCCATTGGTTTGATGGTTAAAAGTGGCCAGACCAATGTAGGCTGTTTTTTGTCCCCCTAGTAATTTGCTGTTTGGTAAATGCTGCAGGTGTTTCATGCCAGTGGTATGTTATTAGCTCTATTTGGTCATGACCAAGGTCTGGTCAGGTGTATCTTATGAAGTGTCATATTTAGTCCTCTTCCTTCAGCTTCAATGAGTTAAGTTACAGGTTTATGGGTCAATGCTTTTCTGATTCGGTTGTAATTTTCCATTTTTATTTCAATATTTCAGTGGCACAGCACAATGTTGAAAGAGGCTGAGTCTGGCAAGCTGGTAGTCACAAGTAATTCATGATCTGTTTGTAGGCAAGCCTGAGACCAGCAAGTATGGTATTTTTCAGCTGTATTTCTTGCTGTCAGAGGTATATCATGAAGAAGAAGATTTTTAATTTTCTTCCAGAATAAGGAAAAAAGTAAAATCAGAGACTAGCTTGAGTGAATCCTATCTGTGATAGAATAAGATATAATCTTAAAGCCATGACCTTGGAAGCATAATTAGATAGAAAATTGTTAATTTGGTTTTTAATGGTTCTTCTACAATCTCGTACCTGGCAAGGGTACCTTCTAGGGTATTGTGTGACAGATGGTTTTGGCGTCTTTACTATATCAGAATGATGAAAGTGATGAGGAAGAGTCTGAACAATAGTACTGCTTCCTGTATTAATTTAAAGGGTTTTTATTCTGGCATTTTGGTTTAAGCAAGAAGAAAAAACCAGAAAGTGTTCTTGCATACACCAGAAAGGTCACTTTTAATTTCTACAAGCATTTCCAAGTAGAGCAGCATGTCCAGAGGTTCCCAAGGCAGTAGCAAGCATGGACATTGCTGAGAAGGAAGTTTCACTAAAAGCCAGATGCAATTTTCTATGTGACAACAACTAGAGAACCTTGTTGGTCCTTCAGTCAACTAGAGCTTTTGTGGTTCTCATCATGAGCATTCTTTCCTTGTATGGCATGACAGCACAGCAGGGATGCTGTCCCACTTAGAGGATGATGGATTCAGTAAATTCTCACACAGGCAGTGAAGATACACTTAAGGAGGTAAGAGTTAATGAAGGAGAACCAGCATTTTTGTCAAAGATGTTGAAAGTATGCAAGTCAGATCTTTAGGTGTTCCAGACCCTGTGCAGGTAGATGTCTCCACTCTTAGGGATGGCATGCCATGTTACACACCTCTAGGAGATGGCTGCATTCATCTGGTTGAGCAGGTTCACCTGCGCTTTGGCTGGGTTGAACAGGAATTTTGGATACGTACCATGACAATAAAGGAAGAAAATTTAGTTGAAACAGTCAAACTGAGGGAGAAAACATACCAGTAGATTTTTAAAGACCCTTGCTATTTAATTCAACTCTGCTGGCATTTATTCTAAGTGTCTAAAAGCCAGCTGGAATAAAAATATTTTTGTTGCATTCTTCACATTCTCTGATGCTGAAAGAAGGGTTCATACTTTGGTTCTATTGAGAAAATGTCCTAGTCTCTTTCTTATTGCTACAATAATATATTTAAAACAATAGCCATGCTGATATCAATTTAACTTTTCACATACTCAGTTTCATGTGGGTATAAAGACAGTTTGGGTTACAGTTTGCAACAGAAAGTGTTGGTCTTTAAAACCCAGCTCTGGAATCCCCATGGTTCTACAAGTAATATATTAAAAACTCCAACCGACATTATATTCATCAGCTGGTCCCTCCTCCTCCATCCTCCCTCTCCCTCCAGACCCCCCGTTTCCCCCCCCAGGATTAATTTAAAAAACAAAACATGCATGATAAACGTTTCAGGCTTTCTTAATACGAAGAAATTTTTAGGCCCTAAAATTCTTTCTTTTCATTTTTGGCAAATTCCTCAGTAGTACATAGGTAGTAGACATGGTGTTGTGCAATTGTATTTTGAAGTCTCTCTATGGAGTTTCTCCTTGTTTAAAGGATGGTGAAGGGAATGTAGAACTGCATCTTAATTCTATTTGTGGTTTATTTCTCAAGGAGCAGTGCACCTTAATGCGTTTAATGCAAAACTGATATTTGTTGCCTCGATCCTTATGTGTAATACCTAAAATGGACAAGAAAATTTTCTGCACCTATCTGGTAACAGTTATCTGTATAGTCATCATGTATTTGTTAACTGTATGCTGCTTTGTGCTTGACTTATGTCTTTTAAATAATTTTTTTTTGTTTGCTTAATTTTTTAAATAAATTCAGTTAAGGAGGATGTTCTTGTCATTATTTTCAAAGGAAAAAAAATGAGATAGCTTAACAAAGGACATAATCTAAGACTTGTGAAATCTGTGGATGCTATTTCCCTTAGGTTCTGAGAAGAAAGGCTGTCTCCCTGCAATTGCACAGAAAAGGACAAAGAGTTGGAATACTGTAACAAAACCCTAACAGAAATAAGAGAGGACACACACACTCTTACATGCATGAAATTACTCTTGTGATGCTCTTAATAGTGAAATTGTTATTGCTACAAATTTATCACTGTTCCAAAGTGCATGTTAAGATCAACAATTTTGCTTCTCAATATAGTAGTGATGAATTTTTCTGTCTCCTGAATCAAAAAGAATATTGAATTGCATGTGGCCATAGATGCTATTGAAAATGAACTGTAAAAGATTCAGAATGGATGCCCTCCTTTGGATTCTGCATTTTAAAAATATTTGGGGATAGATTTGATTACAGATTGAGATCCACAACTCCTTAGTACATACTTAATTTTAAGCACATGGATAATTTCACTCATTATAATGGGATAATTCAAATATTTATTAAAGTTATTTTGCAGAAATGGCAAAATTAATAAATTGAACTATATTTGTGAGATAAAAGCACTTTTGCCTTTTTTTTTTTTTTTCCCTTTAGTTCTACCTCTAGTCTCAAGGTATTTAAAACTCAAAATATTGTTCATGTTTTCTTAAGGTTCTTAAGTTTTTAAGTCTACTGAAAATGGGATATTATATTCTAAGTTCTTTACCTATTTTGAAAAAAAAATCTAATTATATGAATTTTTTCTTACTAAGGAAATTCTTTCTGTAAGGTTGAAAGTATATTCCTTTCTCCCAGGAAATAAACATCATCTTTATCTCTGAAGGCACTAGTATTGCCATCTTCCTTCACTTATATATTCCTTCACTTGAGAGAAAATACACATTTCATTTTCCTCTCCAGCTGTTTCACTTCTGTTCGTGTCTTCTTTGAATGTATAAGGAAAATATCATAACTGTAGCTTCCCATTGCATGTAATCTAATTTGAGCCTGATGACACATTTTATTAAGACTTCTAGATGATTGCTTAGATCTTAAAAGACATTTATATTTTTATTTAATCTGTAGAAGTCATAAATGCTAATCATCAATTCGTATACCTAATCTTTAGCCTTGCTATGTAAAAAATGAGTTCTTTAGATAAATCTTGCTACAAATATTCCATTACATCTTTCCAAAAGGTTTTAAAAGGAGTGGCATGCAAGACAATAAAGCCAATACATTTTATTTAAAATATGTTTAAAACACTTGGATCAGTTGCTTCGCTTTTAAATATGGAAGGTACAAATTCACTAAGGGAGTCATAGTAAGACAAAAAAGTAGTAGTAAAATTATGGTTCATGATTCAGTAAGATACAGCTTAAAAGTAGAGATGCAATTGTCCATCCAGGTGAGAAAGCTTGTGTTAAGAGTCACTTCATGGAACTAATGTGCACATAGAAATCTTTAACAAGAGGAGAAGCACACAAAACCCATCAGGTCCATGAAGAGCAAATAAAAAATAAGGGGGGAAAAAAAAATCTGCCAGTCATACCACTTTGACAACAGACTTCTCCTTTTAGCCTTTCATTACTCCCATTTAGATGAAGATCTGTTCTATTTCCGGGTCTATAATGAATAGCTAGTACATATATGCATAATGGACTTACTATTTCCACAGCGAGTCAAATATATGAATAGATCAAATCTACAACACATGCATAGTAAGTTCCAGTATGGTTGTGCTGATTTTTTCACAGTGCATTTACACAGCAAGTTCACATATGTGCATCTATATAGCTCCATAGTCAGGGTTTGGAGAACAGACTTATCGTTTGGGCAGTCTGGTACACAGCCCTGAGTATGAACATGGTGTTATCATGCAGTCACAATCAGGTATGCCCTGTCTCCATGCCCTGGCACCAGTGAATTCCTGCACAGGAGAATGCAGGTTCCCGCTGTCCTTTCCTCACTTCAGTCTGACTACTTTATACCTGGCACATCAAGAATTCTGCCTCAGGTTTTAAGCCTCCACGAGTAATGCCATGACAAAAACAGAAGCAGCACCACAACTTCCTTGTAACTTAAGGCCCTATATGCCCAGATGCAGCTCCTCCCAAGCATTACATTCAGAGTAGGAACACCTGGAGAGATGTTGTGGAACCATACAGCAGGAAAACTGTATGTGGCACTCAGAATTCCCCCCAGTTTCATCTTAGAACTCTCAGACAGTTTTCTACTAAGCAGGTGGGACAGGGGCTCTTTCTCCAAATACAGTGTATGGCACCTTACTAGTGAGAAACGGGAAAATTAAGAAGTTTACACCTCTTGAAAATTGTAACTTCTGGAAGTTGAAGACACAAATGATTTTCTTGGCCAGTCTTTCTAGTGAGCTGACACTTTCATGGTATTTAGTCTAGAGAAATATATTAATTCAAACAGCCCTCTTGCATAAGGCCGCAATGCTGGTAGCTGAGTGACAAAATCAATGGAAAGGTGGCTAAGGCTAATCAGCCAAATGAAAAAAGAAAATACGTAGGTTAGTCATAACAAATGTTCCCTGTCAAAACGATACACTCCTCAGTGGAGTGGTTTCCTGAGGGAAATGATGGAAATGCCATCACAAGAGAATTTTTAAACTGAAGTTGACAAAAAGCGTGCTCCAGGAAAAATCCTGTATCTATCTTATGCCAAAGAAATGTGCTGAGTATATTTCTATTTCTTAGATTTCTCTGATTCCACATAAGTTTATGCTATGTAATAGAAAAAAACCATCGCTTTAAAAAGATAAGCTGACTGTGCAAACCCAAACAAAATAATTTTCATTACTCTCAGATAATCTTTCCATATCATCCTTAATAGCAAGAAAGAAGCAGGGAATCTGCTCAAAATAATGGTAGGTGTTTTCTAGTGGTTTTTGTCTTAATGCTATAGATTTAATATACATACTTGAGTCTTAATGTTTTTTTACCAGCACATGAGGGCAAATTTTCTGTCTCAGACTGTGCTGAAAGACCTTACCATAGAAAACCTGAACCAAAATTACTGAGGAGTGATTATCTTGCTTCTCTTGTTGATGTTTTCCTTATATTTTCCTTTTCATTTGTTATTTTAAAATTATCTGTGCTCTAATGGAAATAAAACCTTGATGGCATTAGATGGTCAAATTCATGGGAGATTTCTGAGACTGCTTAATTCTCCAGAATTCATTGCCATTCTGTGAAGTGGAATAACACTTCAGGATTTTTGGTGGTGAAGGTAATTTGAGTTTTAAGAAAATTCCCATGGTTTCCCATGGTGGACGCTGAAAAAGATTAATGTAATCCTAGACTATTTTCCAGGTATGTTATAAATCTCTGCTCGATCAGTTCTGCTGCAGTGTCAGGAGAATATCTGTCACAGAAAAATATCTGCTGCAGAGCAGTTCATAAAAATGAAAACCTTTTCATTTTGCAATGCAGTATTACAGAAACAAAATGGCAATTCCTTCATATCTAACAGACACCGTTTTACAAGTAAGCTGAATAACAAACAAATCTCCAGAGAGCCAAGTACAACATTCGGGAATACATTTGAGAAGAGGCCAAGATAAGTATTTTTAGAAAATTGCTATGTAGGTAACCAGCTACAATAGTCTTTACAGACAGGATGATGCCTGACACTAACAGGCTTAATTTTGTTAAGCAAAGGAAAGGCTTATTTGTTCACGTTCCTATCAGCCCGTTCTGCATCACAGTAGTTTATGTGTTTCAAGGAAATTTTCTCCAGGGAATTGCCTTACTCTGTAAAGAGTGGAAAGGGGGTGGAAGGAAAGTGGAGAAAAATAAAGGCTCTTCCTCACATGAATAATTTGCCTAGTGCGAGGCGGAATTGTGTTAATCCTGCGAGTTTTAAAAGCCTGCTTATTTTTCATCCTCTGGAAGGTAGCGAAGCACGAACCCCAAATCCAGACTCACACTTTCTCCACAAAGCCTCAAACGCAAGCAACCTACCTGGGGCTGCTGGCTAAAGATACAAATTACTTAACTCTGAATTAACTTAGATTGCAATTTTGTTGTTGTTCAACCTGAGCATTGCTCACGCGGAGGAAAACTGACACCTAACTTTTAGAGAGAAATGCTTTGCGGCCGGAGCGGAGCGGCGGGAAGCGCAGCCGCCACTAGAGGTCACTGCAGGCCGCACGGTAACGGCCGCCGCCGCCGCTTGCGCACGCGCGCTCGGCTCGCACGGCGCCGGGCCGCTCCCGAGCGCCCTCCCTGGGAACGAGCGGTCACACCTCGGGGCCGCCGGCCGCGCACCGCCGTGCCGCGGGCACCGAGATCCCCGCTCTGTAGAACGGGGGAAACGAGAGATTCTAAATGCTTACCGTTAGGAACGTACACACAGTTTTTAACTCGGGATGTTGGCAGGTGTGTGGGCAACCAGTGGTGGAAGAAATATGCGGGTTTTTCCCTCCATGGAATCTATCTATCTATCTATCTATCTATCTATCTATCTATCTATCTATCTATCTATCTATCTATCTATCTCTCTCTCTCTCTCTCTCTCTCTCTCTCTCTCTATCATGTGTGTGTATCTATCTATGTATCTATCTATCTATGTATCTATCTATCTATCTATCTATCGTGTGTGTATCTATCTATCTATCTATCTATCTATCTATCTATGTGTGTGTGTGTGTGTATATATACAGTTAGTTAGTTAGTTAGTTCTTTATTTATTTATTTATTTATTTAGTTGTCTAGTTGTTTATTTATTTATTTAGTTGTTTATTTATTTATTTAGTTATTTAGTTGTTTATTTATTTATTTATTTATTTATTTATTTATTTATTTATTTATTTATTTAAAGATTAGTTTACAAATTAATCAAGGACTGAATAAGTGGAGGACAATCTGTACTGAAAAATGCTTGACTGTTTTGGTTGTTCAAGCTTCCAAACTGGACATTCAAATAGTGCGGCTTATCTCAGTGGCCTGCAAATATAATCAAAATAATTTTGTAGACGCATTGTCCATGAATATATACATTCATTAGTTAACCTTCCCCAATGTTGTCTCAAAAGTTATTTAAATTATTATTTCGGCAGCATTCTGCACTTTTGTGCAGAATGTATTACAAATACAACTTTTATCGGATAGTGTTTTCATAAAAGCAATCAAATTTAGAATTTTTTGTGTTGAGAGTTATTTTGGTTTCCTTCTTTCACCAAGCTATGGTACATTTGTGGAATGTATCTGTGTGCAGGAAAAGGCTGCGCTAGGGATAAGCAAATAGAACACTCCATTTGTGTACAGAGAGGAACCAAAGAGAAGACAATGATGATTCATGGCATAAAGAGAAAAGTTGAAGATTTTTTTCCCCTTGTGAACACATTAAGAACACTTAAACTTATGCATTCATGTATGCTAAAACATGCCTGGACTAAATGTAACCAGCATGTGTACCCAGGAAATGTAAGAGGCCTTTGTACCCATGGGGACAGAGTGGGATATGAAAATGTACCAGCAGCATCACAGCAAAATGTGTGTATATAAAGGAAGGATACACTGGAATAAGGAAAAGAGAAAGCTATTTAGAATTATTGTAGGGCTACCTGAAAAAAAGTAACTCAGACAAGTATATCTTTGAAGATTAATAGAAGCATTTAGGTTTGAAAAGACCCTTAAGGTCATTGAGTCCACCCATTAACTTAATGTACTAAGGTACACTAAACCGCGCCCCTAAATGCCACATCTACACGTCTTCTAAATACTTCCATGTAAAGTGGTTCCACCCCCTCCTTGGACAGCCTGTTCTGATACTTGACAACCCTTTAGGTGAAGATATACTTCCTTATATCCAATCAAAACTTTCTCTGGTGGAACTTGAGACCGTTTCCCCCTGTCCTATGGCTTGTTAGTTGGGATACCAAGACTCTCCTCATGACCATCTCCTTTCAGGTAGTTGTAGAGAAAAATAAGGTTCCCCCCCTGAGCCTTCTTTTCTCTAGGCCAGACAACCCCAATTTCTTCAAGTGCTCCTCATAAGACTACATGCCTCAGATTTTCATGGCTGGAATATGATGTATGGTTTGAGTTCTTTGAATAAAAGCAGTATTTAAGATCTAGTACAATGGACACATTTCTGTGTCAGAACTTTATGGAAATTGTAGCAAATGGTTTGTCATGTGTCCTAGGGTAACTTTATGATGCTTGTATCCCCAGTCGTCTGTTCTGTTTGTGCTGTATATTGAGTTCTGTGCCTTTAAGACTGGTTCTAAGGGCAAGGAGAAGCGCGGAGTTTTTTTGAGACAACTGCCTGACTCCTCCACATTCTTCTCCAGACTGGGTGTTTGGCAGAGGCTTGGAGAGACTGCAGGACAGAGATTTTTTTGCTTTTAGTTAGTTTTAGCTAACTAGGGCAGAGAAGTTCCCTGGACTGTTTTTTTTCCTTTTTCTTGGAACTGTTTAAACCTGCTCTGGACTGAAAACCCAGGGGAGCACTGGGGGCTGCACCTGCGGCCCATCGGTGATGCAGTGTCCGTCCTCGCGCTTGCCAGCATGGCCACAGGCCAGCTCAGTTTATGCACTGCAGCAACGTGGAAGGGTCGGGGCAGCAAGTCGGACGAGCCGCCTCCTCCCCGTGGGTTCTCAATTCCCCCACGCCGGCGACGAGCGGATCGATGGAGAACGCAACCGCGGCGGCCGAAGAAAGGGTGACTCCTCTAGGCAGGGTATAACGGTGTTTATTGCAGGGAGAGGGAGCACGGAGCTCAGCACTCTCTGACCCCCTGCCCAGAAGAGCCCCAGGAGCAGGTGTGCACGAGCTTAAAAACAGGGGAGGGGACCGGGGTGGCGACAACCGGTCCGCCAATTACAATAACGAGGGGTATAACTGGGGGTGTAAGCCTAATAACTGGGGGCCAACCAAAAAACGAAGAGAGGGGATTGCCAGGGCCCCAGCCTATCACTCGACCCCCTCCCTGGAGCTTTCTAGGATCCAGGGAAGGGTCCTGGGGTGACAGACAGGGCGCCCAAGGGGAGAGAGAGGAGATTGACAATTAGGTATAAAAGGGGGAAGAGATGACTGACATATAACAGACTTTCTCTAACTCCGAGCAGTCAGGTTACAACCAATACTAAAAACAGGGGGGTACAAGGAACAAACCATTACAGAAAACTCAATATAAATTACATTAAATAAATAAAACAAACGCACACCACCACACACCGGGGCCTGGAGCTCGGCATTTTCCAGCAGCGCCGGAGAGACTGGGACTGGTGAGAGACTGAGAGAGAGCCGAGCTACACCCACGGCAAGGACTTTCTCAATTTGCCATCTCACTCCAGAATGAGAGGTTTTATTCTTTCATATTATTCATTCTTTGTACTTGTGGGAACTTTGTTTGTTGAGTAAAATAGTTTTTTTCATTTTTCTCCAAAGAAGTTTTTTTACTGGACCGGTTGAGGGGAGGGGCCACTTGGGTTTGCTTCCCAGAGGGATCCCATTCAGGGGTTTTCTCCCAAATTTGCCCTAAACCAGGACGCCATGCAAAACAATAATAATAATTAAAAATTTTGTTTAAATTACTACTGTGTCAGCATAGTCATATGTTTGGGGTTACATTATAGTAATATGAAGTGTGCAATTCTTTAATATGACTTTTTCTAGGTATATATTTTAAAATGCAAAATCAAATTTAAATATTATCAAGTCGGTTTTATTTTACAGGCAAGTAGCAGATATTTGGTGATGTGCCATACCGCATCTCATTCAATGGTAATTGCCATCACTTTGTCCCCTCACCCATTGTATAATTTTTTACCAAAGCCTGTTTAGAGATAATGTCAGCCTAAATTAAAATGATCATCTATAAGGATCCAGGACTATGTGTCCTGTGTAAATCTAAGCAAATGCTAATTAGGGGTGTTGCTAAGAAATATTAATTACCAAATATTCTATCCATAGCAACTGTACATGGTACCCATTACAATTAATAGGAGCTCCTCATACATACTGAAGAGAAATAAAAGTATTTAAATAATTTAACATGGCTTCTTGCGGGAATCCTCTAAGTATGGAGAAGAATATTAAGTAGGGAGAACACAGAATCATGGAATGTCCAACTTTGGAAGAGACCTTTAAGATAATCAAGTCCAAAACTCAACCCAGCAGTACCACTGTAAGCCTTAAACCACTAGACCATCACTCACCACCAGATCCGGATCCCTCTTAAATACCTCTAGAGGTGGTGACTCCACCACCTCCCTGGGCAACCTATTCCGATGTCTCATCACCCTAGAAATTTTTTTTTCCAATATCTAATATGAATCTTCTCTTAAGATTGTTTCCTCTGGTCCTCTCCCTGCAGGCATGGCAGGAGAGACCAGCACCACCTCACTACAGCCTCCTTTCATTGTCAAAAGTGATGAGATTCCCCCTGAGCCTCCTCAAGACTAAAAAAGTTGTTCCTCATAAGACATAATCTCTAGTCCTTTCATGGGCCTTGTTGCCTTGTAATTTCAGTAGGTTTTAGTAAGGTTTTCTAGCACTTGGGACAGTGCATCTTGGATAAACGTGCAGCTATGCTAAAGTTAATGTGTTGAAAAAAAATTGCAAAGTGAGCCCTGGAGGAGACATGAAAATGTTTCCAGTACCTCTAAAACATGCATGTTGTTTTCATTTAGCATCAACAAAATGCACTACAAGATGCAAAGATTTCAGTGGCATGGGATCTCCCACAATGGGAGCTGTTCTCCAGCTCAAGGATTCCTAACAACCATTCAAAAGGCAAGATGACACTGTGGGTGTAGAGACAAGCCAACACGCTACTTGGCATCCAAGCATTCATTTTTAACAAGTCTTTAGAAAAAACAGTTGTGAAGGAAACTGAGAAAGCGTGCCTCAGAATAAATCACAGAACAATGCCTTTCTGAGTTAACAGAGGTGAAGCAATAGCTGTGAGATGTGAAGAGCCCATATTTATTTAGTAAAAAAACAAGCCCTGGAATTATGGTAAATGACACTGACTCTCAGAGATGAGCTGTTATTGTTCAGACTCCTGCAGCTGTTCCAGCTAACAGTTTCCAATTAGAATGAAATTACTCATAATCAAAACACGGGCCAAAGTAAACTGAAATCCCTAACTTCCAATATAACATGAAAAGAGAGTAAAGGAAACAGAAATACATTTAAAAACCCAACCATAGAAAACCATAGAAAGCAATTCACTTCAGCTCACAAAACAAGGCAATCTATCTTTCCTGCAAAGAAGCCTGAGTTCAATTATGGCATTCTCTCACAGACTAGTTTCAGTATAACTAGTTCTGCCTCTAAATGCTTGGCCATATGTGGCCAGTGTGAGAAATATTTGGTTGTTATCATTCATTTGCTGTTTTAAGCTGTTCCTTTATACCTCAGACTCAAAGGGAGTAGACAAATGGAGTAATCCTGTAGGCTACATTCAGTGAACTGTTCCCTGTCCCTGTTATAAGAAGGACAATGAACTCCACAATCAGATATAACTAGAGAGTACACATGGCAATTAATGTAATTACTTTCCTTTTTTCTACTATTATTACTATTACTATTACTATTACTATTACTATTACTATTACTATTACTATTACTATTACTATTACTATTTATGAATAAATGTTTCCAGGTTAATGAAATTTTCCATGTTGCAGATGGAAGCAGAGTCTTGAATCTATGAGTGCAGAAGGCTGTTGGAATAATGTTCTCAGACTGCTGAAGAGATTGCTCTTCTTAACATTGCTGGAATACTGACATTCCCAATAAAACCACAAAAAAGAAAATGTACCAGAACATGCAAAAATTTCTTTGCATGTTCTCTTGTTTTTACACTTGTCAGTAGCAGGATTCAAGATCCTGAGTTGCTGTGTGTTATTTCACCACAGAAGCAGAAAGCGAATGTTGAAGTGGATCACCAGAATCAGGGTTGAGAGGGCTTGATAGATGCATAGGTAGAGTCTCTCAGGGAGAATTTTAGAAAGCTGGAGGGAGAATTTGTACTGAGGTGGTGTTTTGCTTAAATCCCTAGTTATTTCATACTTCCTAACAGCTGAGAAGATAGACGTACTTTTTTTTTCCGTTTGTGTATCATTTCGCTTTAAAATTACACCTTGCAATATTGGAAGAAGTAATATTAAATATAATGTCTGTTTTCTAGCATTGTTAGAGAAGGTAGAATTAGAGACAGCTCTGGAGCCTATTGAATTACACCCAGCTTGACAAACTGAAGCATTTCCAAGGTTATGTCCAGTTAAAAAAAGTGTGAACTATGTTCCCTGGGAGACTTGTCCAATATGTAATTACCATAACTGAGGGCTTAAATCAAGAGAAAGTGACTACATTACTATTCTGTATGGGTATGCCAGAATTTTTTCCCCTACTTGAGGCAGGTTCTAATTAACAATGTTAGAATTTGTAAGTAATACTAACTGCTGTGGGTTAAAATTGTATTTCTCCCCTCAGATATCAAAACAACCTAATAACAAGGGAGAATTTTAAATGCAATTCAAGACTTTAGGAGCATGTTTACCCTTTCTTAGTAGAAAACATAGAAGTCTTAAAAAACTGGCAAAATGCTACGGAGCTCACCTAGGACAAAAGCATTTAATCAAAGAGAAGAAAAGTTTCCTGTAGCATTGTATACACTCTCCAAAAGGTACCCTCAAGCAACTACTCAATTCAGAGACTTGACAGGGGATATTATTTGTGGGAAGGACTACATGATGGCTGTGTGCTTTACTTTTTGCCATGCAGGTACAGCACCTTTGCCTAATAGGAAAGTAAAGATGGGAATTCTGCAACTACTAAGTAGAGAGGAGAAATACCCAAAAGCGGAAAAGACACTTTTGCAAAGGACATAAGCTGCCTTTTTTACTGTTTCGCTTTGCCTTTTGTCTGCCTGAAAAAAGAGAGAGGTGGGAGTCTTAAATTTTTTAAGTATGAACAATAAAGTTCTTGAAAAATAGAACCTATATGTGCTTTATTGATGTAAGCAGTAATGCATCATCTGTTCTCCTGGCTTCACTATTGCAAGATGTTTCTTGCATTGGGTTTGCTGTTCTAAAAAACCCTCCAAGAAGACAACCGTAATAATTAGGAACCAACCAAACTTTATCAAACTTATCAGTAAGTAAATGAAGTAGATTTATTCTTCCTGTTACAAAAAAGAATCTCATCTAGTAAGATATTTTACTAATTTTCTCCATCATGGTTTCTTCCATGGTTTGGTTGATGTATGCAATGTGACATTTCGACTGAACTTAAAGAATCTTTGTGCATGGCATCATACAATGTTTATAAAAAACCTGCTTCAATTCTTGTTTTCTCTGGAAGCAGCACAAGCTCAAAATAAGTCTTTTTCCTCTGTGAGAGGACAATGAGTTCATGCTACAGTATTATCCATATTTTATCAAGTTTTGATGACCTGAATTGTCTTGACATCCAAGAGAGATGCATTTGACAATGTGAACAGATATTTTTTATTGTAATTTAATATAACCTACATTTAAAATAATCATGATAGCCTTCTGAAGAAAATGTCCAGCATTCAACTGGATAAACATATCATGAAACGTATGACCAGCTGGATTACAGGTTGGGCACAAAGGATTACACTGAATGGGGTGGCATCATACTGGTGACCTCTCACTAGAGGGGTTCTGCAGGGCTCCATCCTCAACCCTGTGCTCTTCAACATCTTCATAAGTGATTTGGAAACAGGACTGGAAAGGTTACTGAGCAAGTCTGACACTAATACAAAACTGGGAGGAGCTGTTGACTCCCTCGAAGGCAGGGAGACCCTGCAGAAAGACCTCAACAAGGGCAAGAGAGCTGGGCAATCTCCAACAATACAAAGTTCATCAAGGGAAAGTGCTGGATTCTGCATCTGGGCCCGGGTAATCCTGGATATACAAACAGAATGGGGAATGAGATTCTGAGAAGCAGTGCCATGGAAAGGAGCCTGGGTGTCCTGGTTGACAGAAAGTTGAATCTGAGCCAGCAGTGCCCTGGCAGCCAAAGAGGGCCAAGCGTGTACTGGGGGCACCAGGCACAGCATCACCAGCCGGGCAAGGGAGGGGATTGTCCTGCTCTGCTCTGCTCTGCTCTGCTCTGCTGGTGCAGCTTCAGCTTGAGTGCTGGGGAAAGTTTTGGGTGCTGCAATACAAAAAAGATATAAAGCTTTTGGAGAATGTCCAAAGGAGGGCAACAAAGATGGTGAAGGTCCTTGAGGGAAGGCCATATGAGGAATGACTGAGGTCACTAGGTCTGTTCAGCCTGAAGAAGAGGAGACTGAAAGGAGACCTCATTGCAGTTACAGCTTCCTCATGAGGGGAAGAGAAGAGGAAGACACTGATCTCTGTGTGGTGACCAGTGACAGGACCTGAATGGTCTGAAGTTGTGTCAGGGGAGGTTTAGGTTGGATATTAGGAAAAGGTTCTTCAGTCAGAGGGGGGTTGGGCACTCGAAAAGGGTCTCCAGGGAAGTGGTCAGAACACCAGACTGCCAGAGTTTAAGAAGCATTTGGACGAGGCTCTCAGGCACAGGGTATGACTCTTGGAGCTGTGCTGTTGGGCAGGGTGGGGAGTGGGGCTTGATGTTCCTTGTGGGTCCCTTTCAACTCAGCATATTCTGTGATTATGTAATTAAAACCCCACATTGTTCTATTTGTTTAAACATGTAATTATTTAAGTTATTCTGAAT
Organism: Hirundo rustica; assembly: GCF_015227805.2. Classification (NCBI taxonomy): domain Eukaryota; kingdom Metazoa; phylum Chordata; class Aves; order Passeriformes; family Hirundinidae; genus Hirundo; species Hirundo rustica. The sequence continues at coordinate 36,064,210 of NC_053455.1, forward strand.
CCATTTTCTTATCTAACCTATCCTTGGTTAGTGTAAGAACATTTAGAGAAACTTCATTAAAATGCAAGGACATGCACTGGAGGAGTAGTGATTGCTTCCTGTCTAATACCAGTTGCCTCTTGCTGACTTTTAGAGAAATCAGAAAATATCTGTCAAGCATTGGCAGTCAGCAGATAATTAATGTCTGTCATATTCTGAGAACTTTACTTCCTTGGCAAACCAACTTTTATGCTCACATAATACTCATATAATGCTCAGATAACACAGTCTACACTCTCTCCTGAATGGGCCTGTGTCATTTAAGTAAAAGACATGGAGTAGTACAAAACGTGACATCATAAACCAGCCTTAAAAATAGAGGCATTTGTGTTGTCTCTCTCCAAAGATGCACATTATACTGAAGCATTATTTCATGAACTGTATATGGTAGTGACACGGAATCAGATTTCCAAAAAACACAAAAAAACCCACCCCAACCCCCCCAAACTTGCAATTCAGAACAACCTATGAAAAAGGAAGGAATAAATCAAGAATCTACCTGTCAAGAGGACTTTTTTCAGAAGGTAAGTGGGAACTGAGGATGAGATGATGGGAGGCCAGAAGCAGGGGCACAAGAGGCACTCGAATCAGAGCTATTCCAGATCTTGTAAGTGCATGTTGAGCAACTGAAGGGCTTTACTTATACTGCTAATGGATGGTCCATTACCAGTTAGATTTACAGTCAGTTGCAGATAACTGCTCTTAACTTCTGAAGAGATTCAGAGTAATCAGTTTCCCGTTTGGCCTTCTCTAGGTGGCCTATTTATTCCTTACTTGGTGACACAAATTTGCTTGAGCGTATCAGAATATTTCACACGGACTGAGGTCTTTGCAGGTAACTAAAGAGAAAGAGTTTACCAAAATTTTCTCTATTCATTCTATGTAATGCAATCTTTCCCTGGACAAACTGAAGGGATGGTGGCATGTGAGTGATACATCCTTGTCCATATAAGGCTTAAACTAAGACATAAGAAATGGTGGAAATGTAGTGTAGTTATTGTGTAAATTGGTGCAATCTTTCACAAGAACAACTGGTGCATCCAAAGTATCTCTACTCCAGCCAATGAGACAACAGTTCAGTTCAGTGGGTACTTACTTGGTTCATAGGGTACTTTCAGCATCATAGTCTATTATTTTTTAAACTGAATCAAAACTCTCTGAGCACATGAAGGACAAGAAGATAAGAAAAAAAAGACATTTCCTGGAACACGAAAGATCCTCTGTAATGTTTTGCCTGCAACAATGCTTGACAAGTGCTGTGAGAGAAAGGATTTGGCTAGTTGAAGAAATCAAATAATTTGATACAATATTTCACAAAAATTATGGAGTTTATATTATGATGGGACCTGACTGGAGTTCTGTTCAGAAAATGGTACACATTTCTTGCCTAGCTACATTCTCAAATTTTTTATTCTTCCATCTGCTCTTCAAAGGAAAATGTTTAAGTAGAAGAAAGGAAAGACGGGAAGGGAAGGGAAGGGAAGGGAAGGGAAGGGAAGGGAAGGGAAGGGAAGGGAAGGGAAGGGAAGGGAAGGGAAGGGAAGGGAAGGGAAGGGAAGGGAAGGGAAGGGAAGGGAAGGGAAGGGAAGGGAAGGGAAGGGAAGGGAAGGGAAGGGAAGGGAAGGGAAGGGAAGGGAAGGGAAGGGAAGGGAAGGGAAGGGAAGGGAAGGGAAGGGAAGGGAAGGGAAGGGAAGGGAAGGATGTTCATGAGATTGAATAGAAGAATTGTCTTGTTGGTAAGGATTCACCTCTCCTGTTCCCCTGCTGAGAGTCCTGACAGGGAACAATCACAATTTTTGCAGAGATAATATATTCTTTCAGAAATTTTAATGAAATGAAATTATTTTTGCTTACATATCTTTTGCATTACTCTTTGCACAAATATGTATATATATATTTATGGATATTTAAAAAATTGTTTGTACTTTGTACAAATATCCTAAAGTTTCTTAATATTCATGTTTTTCTCCCTAAGCTATTTGGCTCCTACCATTTAGATGTTGGTGCATTTTAATATTTCTGCTCCTGTTCAGCTTGCAAACATTTTGAGGAAAGCAGTCCTGATGAGATAAGCTATACACAAGTAAATGTCAAGTATTTATAAAAAAGCAGCTCTCCAACTTTAATTATATTTCAAAATTAGATGCTTGTGTGTAAGATCTCTGAAAAAAGCAAAACTTTTTTTTACTGGCATACTTTGGGATGCTGGTTTTGTGCCACAGAAATAGTTTTGAGCCAGCTCTCATACTCTCATCTATCTAAACTGACCTAGCTGTGTTTCATGTGAGCAGAAATAAATACCTGAACTTTTCAATTAACCAAGATTTTCCCGATTCTCCAGTGATACTGCTACCACTAGGAAGTGGTTATTCTACCTATTTTTTTCCCCAGAAGATCAAGAGTAGATATTTTGTGTATATATTTATACATTAAATATGTTTTAATGTTCTATCCACATTGTGCACAAATTTTCATTTTTTGGGAATGCAATATAGATGCAAGTGTCATTTCTTATCCCTCTCAGACCTCACAATGCCTCAGACCATTAAGCTGAGAGGATTCCTTTCTGTGCTAACCACATTTATTGATTCCACATGAAAAATAAAATTTTTATTAGAAGTCTAGATTTTAAAGGTGATGATTAAACTTTTATAAATTAAAATGTCTGTGCAGCACTTCCTGTTACTCTCAAAATTCCTTAAAGTCCTATTCTCTTCTGGAGAATTGTTTCACAGATGAATGTCATCAAAAGGCTATGCTCTGTAGCATTTTAAACTAAGTACCTCCCTTTCTAGTTTTTTTCCAATAAATTTCAAAATGAAATTACAAGGAGTGTTTTGATGTGGAAAGTAGTCCCAATTTTTGTAATTCCTTATCCCATCAATTTTTTCAAGTACTAACATCTTACCAAGATGAAAAATTAATTAGTCCTAACTTGAGTATTTAGACAGAAATAAAATATCCTATCAGGACTAAAAGTATCAGTAGTGACTATTATACTCTTATAAAATGTCTGTGGCAGAAGCTCCCAAAGTAGGTACATGACACACATGCTATTTTTCTCAGTACAGAAGTAAAAACTGTTCACAGTGTGGTTACTAGTAACTACAACTACTAATAGTGTCTGCTGTATAAAAAAAAAAAATACAGTTTTTCTCTAAAGTCTTGCCTTAGTGTGAAGGAAATATTTTTAGTTATAGAATTGTAGAGAGTATTTCTTTATTACAAAATGCTTAGAATTTTCACAGATTTCTTTAAATAAATTATTTGAAAATAATTTATACCTGGTGCAGCTTTCATTTAGTAATCTGAGAGATTCATTACTACATAACTAGAAAAGTTGCATTTTAAGTGTAACAAAGCCATTCACTTATGCATCTGAAATGCCATATTACTAGTAGATCATTATATTAATTGGAAAGCTATCTAGCAATATAGTACACTTCAGTGATTTCTTTAAAAATCCCCTAAATGCAAAGGAAATTTTCCAAAGTTTCCTAAGGAGATTTCATAGAAGACCATCCTAATGAAAATATTTTCCTTTTTACCCTTAGGGAGGTCAGGGAAGAAATTCTAATTTAGGCACTAAAAGAAGAAGAGAGAATGTCACTGAATGATACACACAGAGAGAAAAAACAATGGACTGGGTTTTTTTCTAGCATACTTATGAGGTTTCATATTAGATAAGTACTTCAGAAAATTTAAAATAGTGTGTTAGCTCCATACTTTTAGTGTCCCTGAAGATCTCTGTGAAATAACTAGTGGATTCAAAGACACCAGTAGTATTGCATACCTGAAGGGCAGTAGAGGGAAAAAAAAAAAAAAAATCACATAAATTTGATCCAAATTACTAAATTTAGCTTTTTTTGTGAGGAAATCAAGATGACAAGGTAATGTCACTTCATTAAAAAATGTCATTGTTTTGACAGGTTTAATTCAACCTACAGTAATCTGATCAGCCTTCAGTGCATAGAAAATCTGAAGCTGACTTGGCTTTATCTGTTTTGGCACTCAGACTGTTTATTAATTAATGATGTGAACCTTGAACATATAAGGCAGTTTTCATCATATGCTAACAAGAAATCTCAATGTGTCTCTTTGTCAATACTCTCTTCATATTCTACTTCCACAATTTTTCTAAATATTTTCAAATTATACCCTAGGTTCTTAACCCTTCTCCAAATGAGTATTTTTGTCCCACTAGAACTTGTAATGAATGAAAAAAGTGAATAATCAGCAGTTTTTGTCATTGTTGACAAATTCTTAATGCTTAAAAACATAGAGGCTTCTAGCAGTAGGGTAAATCCATTAATTTTCAAAATCAATACACTTTGAAGGAACTGAAAAGTCACACAAAATGCACTGTCTCAAAGTCCTCTTGTATTAAGTTTGTAATGAACCTACATTGTGGTTCACATTTTTTTCCATTTACATATTGCATCTTAACTGCAAAATCCCTAACTGTCCTTTCACTGTGCACAGAAATAATACTGTGAGAATGTAACTGCCTTCCAACAGGGTCCTTATCGCTGTAACCTACTGATGTGTTTAGAGGATTGCATCCATGTAGACAGGCTATCTTTTCTTTTATAACTGTTGTGTAAGCAGAAACATGGAAAACTTTCAAAGACCTCATCTTCAGAACTGAAAAAGGAAAACTAATTTTTTTTTAATAGAAAAATAAAGATTTTTGTTAAATGGCTGATAGAGAACACAGAACAGCATAGGAAATGAAGGCCTGTTGAAGCAAGGTTTGTCCAGGTTATGGCCAAGAAATCTCTTTTACAGTGTTCAATTTTATGACAGCTGCACTCCACAGAACAGGCACTCACAGCATTGACAGATGTGCCCCGATATTGACAAGGTTTGGTAATAGATTTGCAACTCAGACTATTTCTAAAAACTTTAACTGGAACAGCCACCTCCTTTAAAGTATTTAAGCCAAATGTAAAAGTCCTTCCTCTGACATCACTTTTCTGTGTCTGAAAAACATCAGTAGTTACAATCCTGAATGCTGTTTCATGGACAGTCACCAAGCTGCTGATGCAGCCTGTGCATACCTTGTGCTTCTAAAATGAGTGAACCTTAGGAACACTCAAGATCTTGATTTTGTGGCTGTCCCATCAGGTATGGCCACAGTTGCAAAACTGTGTCTCGCGTAGGACAGTGTAAACCCCAAAACTGTCCAGAACCTTAATGTGCTCCCTTGGCAGAATCTCTACATGCCAGAACTTATATTATTTTATGATTCATGAAGAAGCTAGCATCACAAAGGTAACAAATCAATAATATAAAAGTTTAGAAAGGCAGAAAAAAATTGTTTTAGTTGTTTTGCAAATAAAGAAGAGTAGACCTCAGGCCTACTGGACCACATCTCCTATGCCACATAGAGATTTTAGAGCTCCACTCTTTTATTCTTCCCATTCTGTCTAGTTAAATTTTTCATTTGTCGGTAAATACTTTCCTCTATAAAGTTTTTCTTCTGGTTCTTTGTATTAACAGACCATGCCTTGTGGTTTCTGACAGTAATGGGGCAATGCTACTGTGTCACGTATGGTTTCCAGTGCCTATTCAGCGCAGGGATGGCAACCCAACAGATGCATCCTCTCACCCTAATCTCTTAGATGATTTAGGGACATGTAAATGTACTTAAAGATATACTCTTTCAGATGATTTTAAAAAGGAAATGAAGGTTAAATTCCAAACCAAGCTTAAGATTTACTGGCTGAAAAGAATATGTGTGAATTATCATAGTTCAGCGAAGGAAACTAATGGCTCTTTGATCTGTAGCTACCTTCAAACCTTGTTTAAGGGATAGTGGCATTAAGTTGTTTCCTGGAGTTTCATAATTGAATGAGTTTAATTTGTATAACTTATTTTTAGAGGAAAAAATATTTGATTTTTGGTGAAAAAAGAAGAAAGCAAAAAGATTAAATTTTGAAGTTGTTTTCAGGTGCTTGTAATCTCTTCTAAGACATTACATACTCTGAAATGAAGTAACGTCTACCTCAGATTGATCTGGTTAATCTATACCATAAAGGAGAACAGAAGCATGAGACAAACTATTGGAACTTTCAGAAAATATGGGAGAAGAATGCAGAATGACAGTATAATTGTTCCACATTGTCAATGTTTTGGATATCAGGCATTTTTCTTTAAAATCTTGTGAAAGAGATACTTCTCAGGTGTAAAATTTCATTTAGGTCAAACTGTTCTTCATAGAAGTATGAGAAGAAAATTTTCAAACAAACATTCCTGACACCTTTGCTAATTAACCCCTTTATCCTGCCTTTCGATCATTAAGTCCCAGAAAATGCTTTTTTCTGTTGTATTTTTATGTAAATGACATTTGTTTATTAGACTGGCTGACTGTATTATATTTATGATGTTATCTTTTAAAATGGGTTGAAACCCATGGGTTTAAAGTCTTTCAGAAATGCCAAGACTTAAGAAACAGAGTGCTGCCTGTATTCCCTTGATCTGAACCACATTATCATCACTGATTGTTTTACCGAAGAGAAGAAAGTAGAAAGATGGGACAAGGCACTCCTCTGAATAAAAAAAATACAACCTGCCCCCTTGAATTCCAATATTCTTTGTTCAGATTTCTTATTTGGTTGCACAAAGGACTTAGCTTAGAAAAAACCTGTTTGTTATTTTCAAATAGTAGAAAGTTTCTTAAGATCTACATTCTGTTCTATTTTTCACATAAGACTCAGATTAAAAACCAAGGTTCCACCAGAACAAGTTTTTTTCCAGCCAAATAGAACCACTGCTTTTAAGAACTGACTGAAGTGGTTCCATCTGCATTGAGAGCTGCACCTGAAGCCTGTGTTGGAAGTTTTATCCTGCCAACATTTATGTGCTAATTACTTCTTTAAAACTTGAGAGTCATTTCCCCAGCAGCACCTGGAATAATTGCAGAGTGACTGGCAAATGAGTCATGAAGATACTGTTAACTGTGCCAGCTAATAATTCTCCAGAATCAACATGAAACATCAGCACATGACCTTTTGATTCACTGCAACCCTGATTTTGTATCCTTCTTACTTGATTTGTTTGTTGATGTTTGTAACAATGACAACAAAAGAAAGTCCTATCCAAACTAGATTTTTTTTTTTTTGTGTGAAAATGAACTGTGTTCACTAAAATGAAGAAGGAGAGAAAATGTTGCTAAATCCAGAAAGGGTTTTATCAAAATAGATGACAAATTATTGGCTGAAAATACCTTTTACATTGACTTGCACCAATTATGCTTCAGTTCTTCTGCTTAACAACCAGTTAGTTAAACGTGTAACTTATAAATAGGGAAAAATAACTCATTGTATAAAATGTAGATTTTAAGCTCTCAAAGAACAGTATTTACATAACATATTCACCACAGATATTTTCTGATTAAATTTTTAAAAATGTGCCAGTTTGAGTATTGCATTGCATCGGGCCCTTTTCATCTGAGAATGATAAATTATTTCAAAACTATCTTACTTCATGCCAAAAGCTCCCTTTTAAAAGAAAAATTGGACCACTTATCCAGTTTAAGAGGCTAGCAGTTACGTATAGTTTACTTTTGTATTGGGTTTGTGTGGCAAGGTTTTGGAAACAGGGGGCTCCAGAGTGGCTTCTGTGAGAAGCTCCTAGAAACTTCCCTTGTGTTAGAGCCAATGCTGAGGTGGGTGAGTCTGCACTGGCCAAGGCCAAGCCCATCAGCAACAGTGGCAGTGCCTCTGGAGTAACCCATCAAAGGATGAAATAGTTTTACAAGCCTCAGAAGTATCTGAAAGATAACAGTTTGATTTTCTCTCAGGTTCTGATTTAAAACAGTATTACAGAAACTGCAAAGAAAATCACTTGTGATGACAACAGAAAGAAACTATGACAATTATTGGTCCCCAGTCTGTAGGTCTAGCTGTATTTTAATGAAAATAAGGACAGAGGTTTTGGGGATCAGGATAATATAACCAATATTAGGTAAGGATACAATTGAATACTATCCAAGGGAATGGTTCCCATCTATTTTCTTATTTGTAGTGGGACTCAGTGGCTTCAGAATATGTATAGCATACAATTCTATTGCAAGTGCAGAGTAATTTAATTAGGAAAATGCAAATTTGGTAGAATGTTTGGTTTGATGGTTTTTTTTTACTTTGTTAATACTAATTTAAAATGATCTTTCAGAGTAGTGCAGTTACCACAACCATAATTAGGTAGTCTTTCTTTGGTTTACTTGACTGCCAAAATGTAAAGAAGACTATATTCTGCAAAACCATGAATTCTGGGAACCTCAGTAGTCTGTGTATTTTCATCACTATATTTCAAAATGACTTCTTTCTCCTTCTTTTGTGAAATGACCATTTCCTGATGCCATTTTCTCTTCAGTCATCTTAAGGTCCTTTGGAAGAATCCTGTCCCAGGCTGCACCTGAAGTATTCCTGATGCCTAACATCCCTGACTGAGCAGCAGCTCCATGGGACAAGCAGCTGCTGCTAGGCAGGTCCTGCCTTCCAGGAAGGGAAAGGCGTCACACATTGTGTCACTACAAAGGCACCGCAGGGACACGCACCACAGTCCTGGAGCTAGTTTTGAAAATATGTAAATGTAATCATCTGGTGAGTACTCATGATAGTCTCTGCTTTAATGTGTTAATGCTCCTGGCTTCTTAAGCCTTGGACCAGCAGGATTAAGCCCAGAACTGAGATGAAAGAGACATTTGTGTATGCCAGTTGAGTTGAATGAATGGTGCTTGCATTGTTTGAAGTTGTATAGAGAAAATCTCACATATTAAAGGACAGATACTTTCACAGCTTCATGTGTTCTTACAGAAACATCTTGGAAATTGCATCTACAATTTTCAATACTATTACTACCACATTATTTAAATCACGTTTACAAGGTCCATGAAATATGCTGTAGTTTAGGAACTACCGCTCTACTGCTTGCCTTTTCAGCTTTCTGAGAGACAAGTCAGATCTTTCAGGTCAATATTTGTTTCCTCTTTGAATACTTTCTCACTCAGCAACATCAAAATGTGTCCCGTGTGAAAAATGGTTCTAATTATGTGTTGTGGCAAAACTTTCCTGAACCAGACAGTCAATAAAAGGAGGAAACTCTGAAGTTCATTGATAAAAATGGGGAAAGAAAATGAGTGGCCTTTTGACCGACATGAACAGACATGGAATAAATTCTAAAGCAAGTCAGGAAATAGAGGAAGATGTACTCAGAACAACAGGGGACAAACGTTTACAGCTTAGTGTATATGTGAGACTGGAGGTAAGAAAAGGGAAGCTCATACCTCCTACCTATCTCTCTGAGTCTAAAGCACACCTTCCCATCTGAAAACTCATCTGCAGGCCACTTGGATGGGACATACAGGCTGTGTTTGGCATACAGGTTGTTTTCTTAAAAATCTCGCTGTACAGTAAGTTCATATTTTCTCTTTTACCTAAGGCACTATATACACCTCTAAAAACTCTCATATAACTAATTCATCACACTGCTACCAAGACCATAAAGCTTCTCCTTAATAATTGAATATTTTAAATTTACTATATAAATAAGATTTACTGCTAGAAGAAAAATGAGGATGAATAGCGAGGTGTGCATTTTCTTTCTTAGTGCATCAAGTACAATATTTATATATTCATGTAGTTGCCTGGTTTAAGAGGCTGTCATAAATGGGCTGAAGATACTTGTGAGAGGCAGTCATTCAAGGAAGTTATAGAAGCTCCTCCATCTTCCAAGAACAACCTCCCAATTAACTGCTTCAACATGAAATTGTGAAATTCTTAACGTGATAATACCAAGAAGCACAACATTTGGTGAAGATATTTTGATATGAACAGAGCTGGTAGCAGTAATACAGCAATAATTGCTAGCTCATTTACGGCCTATTTAGCTCGTGCAGTGAACCAGATGAGAACAGCTAATGAGCACAGCTTCTTGCTGTAATTAGTAGAACAGTAGTGACTCGCAGATGATTTACAGTTTGCAAAAGTCGGTGTATTTACTGAAAAGCTTGTGTTCTCTGTGAAGCTGTGCCATATGATGAACTGAGGATGCCATGCTTTACTTTCCAATAAGCCTTAAGATTTGGTTTATAATAACCTCAGAATTCATCTAAATCTAACAGAAGTACAACACCGAAGATTTCTGTGTGCTCTTAGTCTGTAGTCTAGCCTATCAAAACTTATTTTGCCAGTTGATGTATTTTCTTTCATTCCTTTTGTTGCAGAATTTTTTTTTTTTTTTTAATGGTATAATTCTTGTCCTACTGGCAGAGTAAAGACCATTTTATGTTGTGGTAAATCACAGACATATGTGATGTGAAAAAGCCAAAATTTAAAATAAGTTAAAGAAAGGAGAATAAAATATGGGAGAAAAATGTTTGCAAAAGATCAGTACTGATATTTATAGACCCCAAATTGAAAGGTAGATATTTTAAAGAAAGGTTAAATTCCCTTCCTTTCCTTGACTATTGAACGGACTGCTTATAGACGAGAATGTAATTAGAAATGTCAGACAACTACACTCAAATGATATTTACTAAATCTATGCAGAAATACTAAATATTCTTTTGAAATGTGCAGCTCAATGTTTCAGATTCACAGAACTCAACCAGAACCAAGACCAATCTTGTGTTTTTAGAGTTTTATCTTCATTACTATTTTTAACACTCAGTGCTTGAGTGCTACTTTTCTTCTTGAAGGATGACAACTGAAACTCTGAAACTATTAAGGCCTGGTAAAACCATAGCAGAGGCTTTCCTTTAGCCAAGATCTGTACACTTAAAATCACACCTCTAAGAGCAACCAAAAAATAATGCAGGTGGGAAATGATAATATCTTATGATGGTGTATAATTTGTAAATACGTGAATAAACTTTTTCATTAAAGAATGACATAACTTCTAAATAAAATGTACTTCTATTTCAAAATGCAGTTAAGGCAAATTCAATTTAAAATTGATGGGCGAGTTGAAAGGAAACAGAAGTAACCCTGTTTTAAATTTCAAACACGAGAAAATGATCTTTTTAAACATCTCATATTCAGTGTCATAAGCACTTCATAATAGTTTGTTTTACTGATTATAGTTTTTCATTCATTTAAGTGTCCAGTTATTGTATCTTATATGCAACATGAAAACCTCAGGTCCTTCCTGAGGGTTTCCAAGTCTTCATCAATATGTTCCATCCACTATATTGCATTTATCACATTTCCTATGCTGACCTATTTGCTTTATCTTGTAGGCACTACTTAATTATTTAATGAATTAAAGTAATGGAATTAAAAGTAAGACATTTGACATACTAGGAACATACAAAGTCCACTACCTTAATCAATTGTACTTAATAGCTCAACAAAATTTTAACAGTGATGAAGAGACCACTCAGTCCATATGACACTGGTAGTATCCCTCAGTTAAATCCAGCTGCTTAAATTACTGCTCTTGTAAGTCAGTGAAATGAGTTTGAACACTTTTATGAGGGAGGAGCAGAAAATACTTCTTCCAGACTTCTGCCTGAATGGGGGGAATGGGGAGAATGGGGAGGTCAGGCAAGATGATCTCCAGAGATCTCTTTCAACTTCGACCATTCTGTGATTCTCAGATTATATATTGTTGAGGATTATTATTATTATTATTATTATTATTATTATTACTACTACTACTACTATATTTTTTAACATGGTGCAAAACAAGAATAAGTATTTATTTGTAAAACTCTGACACAGAATGTATAACTTGTCTACTTGTTGGCTGGGAAATTAAAATTCAACTATGTAAGAAAATGCATAAAATAGACTAAGCAAAAATTAAGAAGTGTATATTCTCATATTCTCTTTATACTTCCTACTCATTCTTTTTAATACTTCTTTCACGTTTTCATTGTATTGCATGCTAGACAGGAATTCTGAAACATGATAAAAACTCCTTAAAATGTTTAGCAGCAACCCTTCAGCAAAATGATGCGTAGAAAGTAATGATATCTGCAAGGTTCACACAGGGTAGAGAGGTATTATCAGTCCCCCTTTGTATGCTAATACAAATCTGCTTCCTATAATATGGCACCTGCCCATTTCTATTGCTGAAAGAGTTTTTCAGCAAATTTAACAATATTTGATGCAGACATGTTGAATACCTTGGCTAGTGAAACACCCATGGAATCAGATTCATCCTGCTTTTAAATACTGTTTGATCTTATACTACTTTCATTTTTGTGCCTATACCCCCTAATCACTATGGTTTCTTTCTTACCTTTTTGTCATTTAAGAAGAGGAACAGAATATTTGCCTTTCTCTGCACACTTATTTCCTATTCCTATTTGTAATCCTGGGTTCCTTTGCAACTCTATAATGAAAAAAGCTGTCATGGTCAAAATGCAGAAATCTCCCTTTTAGCTGCTGCAAACAACCCTCTCAGTCCCAAACACTACTGAAAATTTTGGCTACAGAGTGTGACTAGTGTGTCATGTTTGACTCAGTGCACCCAGAAGCATTGATTATGTGCTTAAAGGTAAACAAGAGAGAACAGTAATTTTGTAGGAAACCTGCATAAAGGCAGCTTCCTGTTTACCAGCAACCCCCTAGATCTTCTCTGAGTTTGTTTTGTCAGGTTTTATTTTTCTGTCATGTCTTTAAATTTATCTTCAGGAGTGTCATAAAATAGTCCACTAAAAAGTGAATAAAAATGTTTTCCTTGTACATACAAACTTTAAGAACTTTTCTCTGTGGGTTTATATGAACAGAGATTTTTTTTACAGATATAGCCACCAGCTGGATGCAAGTGCAATTTTATGTGCTTGATGCACTTGGCTTTTACCACCCTTACCTTTACCACAAAACTACAAGTAAACATAGCAAAACTGTGAGGAGCTAGACTTTCTCAGAAAATTACGTTTAAGAGATTAATGTCATCATTAAAATTATTTCCTCTGTTTTTTTTTTTTTTTTTTTCCCCCAACCTTATGCAGGGTTACTGTTCAGGAAATTCAGAAAAAAATTACAGTCTGGCATTTATTTGAAATGTAAACACTATCACATGCATATCCTATCCTACTATTGTATTTTTTTTTTTCAAATATACAATTATTAAAAGGTAAAAGGCTTTAAGTTGATGCCAATAAACTATGCCTTGAATTACTTGTACTCTGACATACATAGGTAAACCTTACATTTAGTTTACCCAGAAGTCAATCTAGATTACATTGTATAATATCATATTTAAGGACTATTTTACTATAAGTTTATACAAGCCTATGGGAATAGGATTCAAAATAAAGTGTAATCCAGTAAAAATGAAGTGCTTTTCCTTGGAATTTCCAAATTTGTAAACACAAGAATAAGCTTTCTCTTTATGCATTGGTCTCAGTTTTGCAGAGTTCTTTGTTCAAGCAACACTGTCACAGACACCTCCACAAACGTTCTGTTATCAGTATACTCACACTTCTGTAAACGACAAACCACACCAGAGTGATGCTCAGGAAATCCCCTAGGATTTTATCCTGGGATGTTGGGACCCTGGAGGCTGAAAATTTCAGGCTTTCTGAGCTGAAGGATGCTGACCCTCAGGCAAGCACCACATTTAACTTGACGCCTTGGAACAGGCTTCTGAGATTAGTGATAGCACGGGGGTTATAGGTGTGTAGTTTGAATGGTATTGTGTGATCTCACAAGCTGAAAAACTTAGATTTAACATTTTAGTATACAATAAACTGTGTGAGCCAAGATGGAGGATTTAAGGCGTTGTCTAAGTTTTTCTTCTTCACCTTCTTCTTCCTTCTTCTTCATAGCTTTGGGTGGTTTTCTGTAACTGGGTGAAAAAGTCCGCATTGTGGGCCTTGGGTGGTCATTATTAGGTCAAAAGTATAAATAATATAGGTGTCACCTTGTAATTGGGTAATTATCACCTAGATAGCCTTAGAAAGAATAAGAAGCTCTCCATTTTGCCTCGTTTCTCTAACTTGCTAGTTGGAGCTCACACCTCGTGAGACTGTAAATAGATAAACAACCAGTCCAAACTCAAATCTACATTTCCCATATCTTTCATCCTGACCTCGGGAGAGACGAAAAACCAGTACTGTGACACTGGGACACAGTAAAGAAGAGAGAGATGAGGATGCATGCTTGCCTGATGTTTTTCCACAAGCGCCCCTTTAGCCAGTCTTCTTTTCCCCTTCAGATCATTGAACTGAGAGCAGCACACAACAGGTACCTTGGGTCTAAAGAATCCCTGCTCCTGGAGGAGCAGCCAACCTGCTCAGACTCTTCCCATTGCTGGTATTGACTGCTCAGAGCTTTTGAAAAGGGATGGAGAGCTCTGACTGGCCTGGACTCAGCAGCAGGCTCTGCCTGGAACCCCAGCAACTCCGCAAGTCCAGGCAGAAGCAGGTAAAGAGGACCAGAAACTGGTCTGAAGCAGTATGACTGGTCTGCCAACATTGTTTTGATCTGTGTCATTTAGTTTTCTGCATTAACCCCCCCTTTTGCCTCAAAAAATACATGAGAGATAAAAAAGAATCACCTAATACATCAGGGTGTGTATCACAAATGACATTTTCCATGGAGTTTTCATTCATATTAGGACATCATTTTGAAATGTGGAATATTAAAGAATAATAGTCTTTCAAATAATTGTAGGATTGTTTTCCAATTCACCAATGAAATGTAAGTACGTTGTCAAAAAGTTTAACTTACTGCTACAAAAAAATTAAAAGTAATTCAAATTATTAATTTCTTCTGAACATTTAAGTGATATGTAATACCTCTCATATTGTCAAATCATTATATATGATAAATTGTAAGGCTCTTATTCCATGTAATTCTTATATCTGTTTAAATGCATAGATCACCAGTATGTCTGTTATTTGGACTATTTAAAGTTATATTATACATGAAATGTTTATGTAATCTATAGTTAGAGCTGTACAATCAGAATTTAATTATATACCTGGAATATAAAATTTCAAAGAATTACACTTTTAAAATCTTGATATAATTGCTGAATATGGAATGAAAACCAAATTACTATAATTTTTTTTTGTGTATTTGCAATACTATGTCTTTTCTTTAAATTAAAAACTCATTTTAAAGCCATTTCTGCAAGGAAACAGCAGGATCTTAGAGGCAAAAAAATATTTTTTTCACACTTTGGAAACTGAATACAATTTGAATATAATAGAACTTTTCAGATGTTATTTAAGCAAGGGTTTTTAGTGGTGGGAAGAGGCAATTAAAAAGATTCTATATACAGAAGTATCACTACTGACTCTTAAAGTTCAGACTTTCATTCATCTAATAAAAGTAGGCAAGAAGAGTACTTGCTTTTTACACGGTGTTCTTTTTGACAGGGCAGGAGTCTCTCACAGAGGAGTTCCCATAAGCTCCTTGGTCTTTCTATCAAAATCATTGAAATACATACTGTAGCGTTAAATATGTATACTTAAAGGCTTAATTTAATTGACTCATTTTTTGGGAATTAAAAAAAAATCTGTAGGATTCAAAGTATAATTAAAAAAAAAAAAAAAAAATGGAAGCCAGGAGTCAACAAAACGCACTGCTAGTGAAGGACCATACCTTACCTATGAGACAGAAAATCAGACAAGTCTGCTACTAGAGCACTGCTATTGCTTTTCTACATATTTAGTATATATTATAAGGTTTATAATGTAACATATTGTGAAAATTATTTTTTTATAACATTAGAAAAAAAAGGCTTAAATATATTATGTGAACGTTAAATTTCATGTCTGCCTGCTATTCCTCTTGGTCGTGATCAAGAAATTTTCTACTATCAATGCTATGTCCTTTTTGTACTTTGTTAGTTCACTATTTTATTTGGGCAATACTCTTAAGATCTTGCAACTGGGGCATTTTCAGACAGATGAATGAGTTATGGCTTGAAAAAAAATTTTCCAAGTTGTGTCACAAGATGCATTTGTTCAGATGAAAGTATTTCCTCCTAGAAATGTGCTTGCTAACACCTGGGTTTCAGATCTAAATAGAGATACCCAAACCCTAAAATTGGTACCTTTGGTATTCCTTACTTGAGTTGGAAACAAAAGCTAAGAAAGAAGCTGGCAGAACTTTAAGAAAAAGCTTTCATGCCTGGAGTTGCAGAATAATGTACATAATGATTTCTCCAGTCTTGCACAGTGTGCATCTTTGAGAATACATGAGTCCACCCAACTTAAAGTCACACATGCACAGCAAAACAAGTAATGCATAATGAGATGGTGAAACTGAACTGTCACTGAGGTTGTAATTCTCTGTGTCTCATTTTTGCTTCAGTGACTCTTTTCTTTTAGCCTGAGACACAAGCAGAACAAACAATTAGTGCAATAATTGATGATCTGTGCCTTCAAAGCTTGTGGTGGCCATGCTCATGTTTTATAAGTCTTGTAATGCAAACACCTCTTCCTTGTGATTAGCATGCTGCCTGTTGTTCAATGATAGTGCTTGGGGGGTACACCTGTATCAGGAAAAAGATTTTTATCTGCACTTTTTGGTCAGTGAATAAACGACCTTTTCTTCCTTTCTGGTTTTAGATTCCAATAGCAATCTGCAATTCATGAAATGATTACATATGTAGCTCATCTTCTAGAGCCTCACCTTGCCTTCTGATTGGGATTTTACTTGAAATACTGTAAAATAATGCTACAAGTATTAAAAAAACCCTCTAAGTTTACATATCTGGTTTTGCATTCCTTGAGTTATTTGAACATTTATGTTGAGTCAGATTTTATCCACAGTAGTCTAGTAAATTATTATTTATTATTAAAAAAAGATTCTGAGCTTCTTTAAAAGCTAGCAAAAATCAAAGATCTGTAATCTTATTCCTCATCGTTAAGTTTTAGGGCAGGATAAAATAAAATTATGTGAAAGAAGAATAATTAAACTGATAAACAGCATGCCATTTTTACAAGAGAATATCTTGAATAGTATATTCAATTCCTTGATTTAGAGATTAGGATCAGATAGGAATGAGTCTAGAAAAAGTTCTGAAACCATTCCAAAATAAAAAGAAATGTAATGGATGGCATGCACAGGACTATTCACCATTGATTCGAAGCCTCTCTAGCACATACACCTTTCTCTAAGGCTGCTTGTCAATACTTCTATACTTACTCACTTTCCTCTTTTAGCTAATAGGTAAAATAAACCTTAATTATGGTCCACATTGTCAAATAAGGAAGTGGAATTGCCCTTAGAATCTTATTAAAATCTTCTGGAATCTATAAAATAAAATGATGATACTCAGAGGAACCTGTTTCATGTGGATCAGTTTTGATCTTTTTGTGTATGAGAAAAGAAAAGAAAAGAAAAGAAAAGAAAAGAAAAGAAAAGAAAAGAAAAGAAAAGAAAAGAAAAGAAAAGAAAAGAAAAGAAAAGAAAAGAAAAGAAAAGAAAAGAAAAGAAAAGAAAAGAAAAGAAAAGAAAAGAAAAGAAAAGAAATAAAAGAAAAGAAAAAAGAAAAAAGACCACCCCCTGTCCTTTTGCAATAATGGGTGGATACCCCCACTGAAGTAAATCCTTAAAAAATTATTGATTTATTTATTTGCAGATATCTAAATTTTTCATACTTCTGTGCATGGAGAAAGACAGCAAGAAGTTTAAAGGACCAGTAACTGAGATTCTATAGTATCTTATTTTCAATTCTGCAAGATTTCATTCTTATAGAAAGTGTCACAGATTTGAATATTCTATGCTAATGGTGTTAGCACAGGAAATTCATATATTTAGAGCTCTCAACACTTGTGTCAAAACACAACACACAGTGTTAACAAAGCACTCTGCAGTTCCTGGGTAGACAATGCTAAGTACAGTTACCCTCTGTAGGTACAGTGACTTCAGATCTGTGACTTTCAGATAGCAAGGGATCCTTACTGGAGATTAATTTTCTTCCCTCTGTCATCTACCATGCAGGACTTCATGGTTTTTTATCTACTTGTACACCATAAATTCCACTTCCTAACACAACCTCGTTCAGCATCACTTAGAAAACTGTTCTAAATGTATGCTGCTATGTATTCAGAGAAGCTAAAATCTTCTAAAAGTCCTCAGATTACTGATTCATGAAATGACAGCTAATCTGAGATAAGATTTATAACCACATTAAGGCCAACTCTGAAAGAAATCCACCCACACTAACATAGATATGTCATGAGTGGGAAACACAGCATAAAAATTTTACTTAGAACATTTTGATGGTCTTTCTACTGATAGGTAAAATCCTATGCAGCATCATATTAAAATAAAGGGAAAAGTTGAGGGGAAATTTAGGAAACAGAAAACTAGATGTCTGAACTAAATCTGAACTTATCTTTCAAATCTTGTTGTTATTTTTTACCATTTACACATGGAAAAAGAATACTATAGAAGATAAGGTTTACACAGTGATGTCTGTCATGATACCCAAGATCTTGCTGAGCACTTACAGTTGTTTCAGAACTCAGTTAAACATTTGAACTTCTATTGCTTTTATTCTTTTCAATGTGGTTTCTTTACAGTGAATTTATCTATTACCACTTTCAGAAGATTTTGTGTCTTCTTTTTTTTCACAGGGCTAAATATTTTTCTATATAAATTAATGTAGAAAAATTCTCATTGTTCAGTTTAACCAGAGAAGCAGATCATTTACACTCTGCTGCATTTCCATTTCAACTCCACTTGCTCTCATTTTTTACCTGATTTACATCCCCATTAAGAAGCAGTCTTTGTAGAAGAACTGTAAAATAAGTTTCAGTAGATTGACTGCAGTCAAAAAATCTCAAAAGGTGTTCGGCTATAGATGGCCAGTCAAATAAACAATTATCATGCTCAGAAAGACAAACAATATTTAGTTATTAAAATTTTTTAAAAGTCTGTGCAGGATTCAAATGCAAATCCAGCATATTACTACACAAAACCATGCACGATCATACTGGGTTCACATTGGCTGTGATATGAAGGACAGTTGGTAAACAATAGCTGAAGAAAAGTGTCAGCTTAATGCAATGTCAGAGGCCGTGCTGTTATCCATGACTCACAGCGGCAAACATGAAACACAGTCTATACAGCTTCAGAGAATTCTCAGTGATCATTCATAACAACATATACTCATTATCAAGCTTGCAAGGTGTTTAGTTTGGTCTCAAAGCTTTTGTTTTGATTCACTTTGGTCTCATCATTTTGAAATCCTAGCTCAAATTTTCTCATGTCTCAACATTTGTTCCCATTGTGCATGCCTTGAAGCGGAGAAGAGGTAGGTGACAAGAAAAGGAAAATTGAACAGATCTCAAGATGTAACATTTTGAATTCAGAGAAAGTTTTTAAGCACAAAGTTTTGAACAAAAACTTCCTAATGCTGTTTCAAAGGCCAAGGTGAGATTCATTCTTTCCACTAACAAAGTGAATGGATCCTTGAAATCCATTGGAACTAAAGATTCTTACACTGATTGAATTTGAATCTCTCTATTAACATATTACAAAAGCAAATATTCAATAGAACAGAAGTAATTTTATTGTGCTTGGTGCATAGTTACAGAAGAGCACTCAGGAAAAAAATCCCATCAGCAAACTCTAACTGCGTGATCATAAATTTTTGCTACAAAAATTAAATGTCCTAAGTTTTTCTCATTTTCTTATACTTAGGAATACAAGTTATGCAAATTACATTTTTTATTCCTTTGTGGAGAAGTTTACTTAGAAAAACCCCTTTTAGATAAAGCAAGCACAAAACAAAATCTTTTAGAGATTGGTCGCCGAGTGGATATCAGTTAATAGCTTGCAAGTCTTATTCACAGACACATCATATTTAACATCAATAAGAACATTCAAATTGCGTCACAAGACTTTGTATCGCTCTGCACCTTCTCCTGAAAATCTACTAAAATTACTTTTTGTAATGCATATGAAACACTAAAAGACAATGTAAGAGGCAGGTGATGAGTTTTCATGTTTTGCCTGGTGGTCAAAAGTTACAAAGACCTATCTATGACACTGCTTGCTTGCACACCCTTAAATGATCTCCTGAACAAGCCAGCACATAGTATTTAGCGTTTCCACTAAATTTTATCCTGCATGGCATCCACAGCAGTGTGGCCAGCAGGGTGAGGGAAGGGATTCTGCCGCTCCACCCTGTCACCCTGGTTTTTCTGAGTTTTTCATAGCCTTTTGAATTTTCATAAAATGGAGTCAGATCTTTAGTTACTGCACAATATTATGAGCAGTTTTTACCTTTTTCCCACATATGCAACATAAACAAATCCTTTGTTTTTCATTCTCTGTCCTTTGTTTGCATATTTCTAACCTGAAAACAATTGTAACTGAAGGCTGGTCTGGCCAGTTGGCTTGAGAGGTGAAAACTCTAAAAGCCAATCTTCAGCCAGACCCACAAATGTATAAAAAGTAAGAAATAAACAAGGAGGCTCTCTCTCCGCCCTGACTCAGCCTTGAGCTGGGACGGAGGAACCTCTCTGCCCTACGAAATTTCTCGTCTACGTGTGATTGCTTTGCACGTCCAGGTAACACCACCCTGCTCTGGGACCCCAGCATTACAAGACCATGGACTCATGGCAGTGGGTTCAGAGGAGGGCCACAAAAATGATCAGGGGGCTGGAGCACTTCTTCTATGGGGAAAGGCTGAGAAAGGTGGGGTGTTCAAAATGGGGAAGAGAGGGGTCTGTAAGGGGACACCTTACAGCAGACTTTCAGTGTTTAAATGGGGCTTCTAAGAAAGATGGGGACAGTCCTTTTTGCAGGGCCTGTAGTGATAGGGCAAGGGCTAATGTTTCTAAAATAAAAGAATTATAGATTTAAAAGAAATTCTTTTTACTATGAGGGTGGTGAAACACTGGCACAATTTACCCAGAGATGTGGCAGATGCTCCATCCCAGGGAGAATCCAAAGTCAGGTTTTACAAGGCTCTGAGTAACCTGATCTACTTGAACTTGTCTCTGTCCATTTCAAGTGGGTTGGACTAGATGATCTTTAGAGGTTCCTTTCAACCTAAATTATTACATGATCCTATGATTCTAACAAACTGGGGCTGCTTTAAAAGTGTTGACCTAAGAGAATTTCATGTCTTGCCTGGGAAGAAATACCTCAGAAATTTCTAGTTCTTGGCTCACCTGGCAGATTAAAAATTTGTAGAATAAAGAAAGGAGTTAAACAAGACAGAAACAATAAAGTAACTTAAACTTTATTAGCTTTCATCCTTCAGTGAAAAAAATTGTTAGTGGTAACCCTAATTGCAATTCTCATCCTGCAAATTAGCAGATGTACCTGCTAATGGACAAATCTCGGACTGCTTTTCTCTTCAGTTACAGTTAAGCTTTGTCTTGTAAGTTATTTGTTAAGCTTGCAATTTCTCTGGTCTCCAGGACAGCTTCTTTTGTGAAGACAAGAATCATTGTACCACACAGATCTAGTCTTCTTTAGCTGGAAAAATCCTCATTTTCCTTCCTATCTAATAAAAGTGAGGTTCAACTACTACACGCATGCAAAATGAACAGGGCTGTAATATAAAAGTATGTAAAGAATATGGTGGAGTTTTTAATTAAAACAAGTTCCGAGGGAAAAAAGGCAGTTTTGTTCTCAGGGGAAGAAAAATGCTTTTTCATTTATTACTGCTATTTAATAAAAACTGAAAAAAAAGATGTAAATTAGCTCAATTTAAAAAGCTCCTCTGGTGATAAAACCCGGTTACTGAACTATGAAATCCAAAACTTAACAAGACCAAGGAAATTCCTGATTTTAATGGGTTCTGAATTAGTAAATACATGGTGATGTAAGATCTGTTGAGTGCTGAATGAAAATGAGCATTGTAACTTCTATTCCTCACATTTTTTATGAACTACAACCCCATGTCTTCTGGCAGACCCACTGTGGTGGTTAGCCATTTTTAATAAAGGGGTGCCTTTAATTTAAACATTTCCGATTGATTCCACAGCAAGAGATAATCTTGCCTCTTCGGCAGAAGTTTCCTAACTACAAACCAAGAAATTTAAACTGCCAAGAGAACACAGAGCCACAACATAAATCACAACAAGGAAAAGAAATCTATCTTTTCCTGAAGGACAGCGCATGTGCTGAATGCCCAGTTCCACCAGTGAACATCCTGTTAAACCTTGCAGAGCAAGAAGGATTCATTTGCTGGACTAGTACCCATTGCTCCTTGTCAGCTCTGCCTTCGTTCTGCAACAGCAACAGAGTTTGTCCAGCCAGCTGGGGCAGTATGGACACGAGGGAGGCAAGCCAGCCAAACAGGGGAGGATTTGTGTCACACTGTGTTTTGGTTTTGGATTTCCTACAGGTCCTGCCTAGCAGGTATGAGTCCCCTCTGTGTCAAAACTAGTTCAACAACCTACTAAAACATGGTTTTACCAAGCTGAGCATGCCAGTGGGCTGAAGTAAACGTGTGAAAGAATATCCAGACCAGAGTGTGTTTAGGGTGCTGTCGCACGTTGCACAGTTGAAGGTGTAAAAGTAAACAATGACCAGGCAAGTTACTTTTGTCCCAAGTAACAATTTCTTAAATAGATACTAAGTAAATCATCACAGAATATTTAGCATAAATCTGCAGTATCCTGATTTGAATGTCTTTTTCAAGCAGTCAATTTAGATATAGATATTTATATAATTCTATTTATTTAGTAAGTTCAAGGGCATCTTAACTGGCTGAAGGGAAAGAAAGGGAGAAGGGAAAACAAGTGAGGATTTTCATGTCTGATCCAATTTTTTCTTTTTTCCCAATAATCGTTAGTGTGACAGTGTCACGTTAGAGACTTATCACTTAGCTGCTGAAATGCACAGGCACTGGAACCAACACATAAAATACATCTCAATGCAAGTTATTAAAAGAACAGGACCTTTCAATTATAGTAAATTAAATCAATTTAGTGAAAAGGTGTTAGAAAACTGCATGTAATTTATCTGATTGCATGCCCTTGTTCCTACAGTACTTTGAAAGCGGACATCTTTGTTGGCAAATTATCCACTAGAATTTGGAATCAAAATGTGTTCAAAGTGATATTTGAAGTAAAGACTCAGTTTTCTTGGTCACACTTTTATTATCATTTGTCTTCTCCATTTTTTCCCCGTGCTTTACATGTATTGTAAAAGGAAGCTGTGATGCTAGTCAGCAAAATTAAAAACCTTCCCCATCTTTTTAAAAAAATCTGTCCAATAAAAACTATGCAATGAAAATTGATCACTTAATCACTGTGTTGTCAAAGCACTGTGTATTCTTAGTTGTAGCTGATACACCTGAAAATGGATGGATATCCATTATTTATATTCTCATCTGGGTAAATGGGTGTATCCATTTCAGTGCCATGCCCAAATCTGAATTCACAAATTCAAGCAGTCATTACAGAGAAAAGAGGAAGTGTCTCAGGAAAAAAGGGAAGTCCCAGAACCTCCCAAAATAGGGTAGAATAGGCTGTTTCTGTTGGAAGGGCTCTGCATGTAGCATCATGTAGCCCACATGCCTGACCAGATCAGCACCCACCAGTAGTTAAAGCACATCTTTAAGGGCATTGCCCAAATGTCTCTTAAACACTGACAGACTTGGGACAACAACCACCTGTCTGGGGAGCCTCTTCCAGTGTGTGACCACTCTCTTGATAAAGTAATGGTTTCTGTTGTCCAGTCCAAACCTCCCTTCCCTCAGCTTTGGACCATTCTCACATTTCCTGTCACTGAATCCTAGGGAGGAGATCAGTGCCTCCCCCTCCGTTTCCCCTCCTGAGGAAGTTAAAAAGAGCTAAAAGGAGGCACTTTCCCCTCACTTCCTAAGTTTTCTTCAGTGCTTATTCTCTAATAGTTTTGCTCAGGTAGGTGGAAATCCAAGAGTGAATGGCAGGTCTCTCTTGCATGGATAAAAACATTGGATAAATATATCATCTGCATCTTCCACCACATGAGCAATTAATAGTGGTAGCATCTAACTAATCAAAATCAGAGTTCACAGACTGCTACATTAATTTATATGGGGAAAATCTAAGATTTCTTGCAGTGTTATTGTTTCAGATAGACTAGGACAAGAATGTTAAATGTTCTCTAAGGGGATAGTTGAGCTTCCTGTGAGCTACAGATGAATTCAGGTTTGTTCTCAATTCCCAGTGAAACACTTCATCATATCAGCAACAAGCCTACTGATTAAGGAAAATATCAGACTGATTTTTTTTGTTGTTACCTCTGTGCAGCATCATTATGTGAGAAAAGGGTTCATTTTAAAAGTTACAGTTTTATTTTATTTTTCTTTTCCTACTATTATATTTTCTCAATCACTTAATATTTGTTTCTGTCCTAATTCATTCTTTCCCTCTATATTTTATTCAATGAAAAAGTCTTCATATCTCCCAACAGTTTTGCCTCATCTCCCTCTGTACACTAAAATAATCACTCTTAAGACAGTGAATATGGTTGCTAACAGAATATCATCAGGCTTTAGAGCTAAGTATCACAATGAGGTTAATGACAGATGGGAAATGCTCATACATTGCAGTCATGGTTTCAGTCTGTCTGCAAACACAGTTTGCATTACTTTATGTTTTGCCTTGAAAGAACCTCAACATCTTGGGTTTCTTTCTAAGGTTAAGGTTAAAACCTATGAAATCTGAATATACCATTGTGTCAATACTGAAGTAAAGCAAAGCACATATGTCTTGTTGTATGGGTGTCTGATTTTCCTCAGTTGAAAGTTCAAGTCAGAGATGTAGATTGTTTTTTGGTTTTGTTATTGATTTTTGAGGGTTTTTTGTTTCACAGTCATTAATAGTCCAAAATTCTTGGTTTTCCACATTCTTGTCAGATACATAACACTCCTATTTTTCCGAAAAACTGTCATTTTCCATCAGAGGGAGACCTGCACTCCACTAAAATACTTTATCTACAATGTCTAGGGCAGCTTGGCAGCTTGGCAGCTTGGCAGCAAGAGGGCAGGTCCTCAGGGATGGCTTTGGCAGTCTTGCATTCAAAGGCATCCTTATCACTTGGCCCAGCTTGCCTTAGGAAAGATTTTATATCATGTGTAGAAGAATAATCACACAGCCTTCCAGGCCACCTCCACATAGGTAAATTTTTTTTCCTGCTCTCTCTGCAGATATCTCTTCACCTCTCTCTTTATTGTCCCACACCTTCCTAACCTGAGTGAGAAAGATTTCTCTCACACAGTCCTTGTTCTGTCAGCAGATCTTACAGTAGGCAGTTTTCTAATGCCAAATCCTGCATTTTACTATAGTAGCTAGTCTTAAAACATTCAGACTTCAAGCTTTTCCACCATCAGTATGTAGAGTTAAAAAAACCCAAAATAGTACACCAGTTCTTGAAAGTGTTTGATGACATGATATGCCTGTTAACACATGATGCACTGCACTACTGTTCAGAAAGCGATGTGTGTGACACGAAACAGACGCCCCATAGCCAACCCTGACTAAATTTTGCAAATATCTAAGTGACTGCCTAAGCCCAGTTATATCTATTGATTTGCAGCCCTAAAGATGAATTAGCAAAAGAGGTCCAAGATGGTAGCAGCTACTGGCAAGTATGCATGGGCTTTAGTCAGAAGGCAGAGCCTTGAGATCAGTGCTCCTATTCCTGAAGAACTCTAATGGACTGCAGGAAAATAGAGTTCTAGTAAATACTGATAAGATGAAGAAGAAAAGAAGAAGCCAACCTGCCTCCTTTAATAAGCTGTTAAAAATTCTTCCTTGCTGGGGCTGATGCAGATTTATTCATACAATATTACACAGGGAATGGGCATAAGGGTTTAATACTCTTAGAAATATAATAAAATCTCTCCAAACCCATACAAAGAGGTCCTTTAAGGGTAGCTAGCATGTCTTACATTCTTGGGGCACACAGAGGGGTTAAGAAATCATCATACTCTATGGCCACAGGGATCACATGGGTAGGATTTCCCTTCAAAGGAAATATTTAGTTCATCCCAGAAGGGAGCTTGCATGCACATTTGCATCTCTGCAGCATGAACAATAGTAGATTAGGAGTGGGCCAATGCGACAGTGTAAACATATATTTTGCATCTGCGACGTTCAGTAACATTCCACAATTCTTCTCTTCCATCTTGTCCAAATGAGCTTCTTTTGGCTTTAAGCCATTTCTCCATGATGATGTCAATGGCTTTAGCAACGCAAAACAGGCTGTGCCTGTTATCGTCACTTTTCTTTTTTCTTTTTTTTTTTGCATTTTTGCATTGTTACAGCTGCTCAGCCAAACCATCAACAACGTATTTCCCACAAACTAAATTGAGCCAATAACATTGTAATCCAGTATAAACAGAGAAGCAGTTGATTCCAATTAGGCAAAAGTTTCAGTGTTTCCAGGCTTGCAGCCAGTTTTTGGTTTATGAAATCTAAGTTACAGCTTAATCAGTTTGCTACTTAAAAAAAAAATTTTTTTTTTCTATCCAACAATATCCTGATGATAAAGGAGTGTCAGGAAGAATGGATTAAAAAATCTTGGTGGTGATTTTTTACTATATTTATCCCCAACCCCTGACAGTAGGGAATTGCATAAATAAGTACTTTACCATTCTAAAGGTGAACCAAGCAAGCAGCAGGAACAAAGTTACAAAAAGATCTGTCTTGTAGTAACTTTGCAGTTACCTCAATGTGGAAAAGAAAGCAACCTGGTAGACAATTCTCACACAAATAAAGCTGGTGCTGTAGTTAAGGGAATGATTACATTTAGAAAGCTGTGGCAATCAGTCAAATCCTGAAAGATAGGATTAGAGCTAGAAAATCTGAGAAAAATAGAATAGTCTAAGTGTTTTAGAATCAACATACAACAATGTAAATGAAGGTTTAATGTTAATAAAGTTAGGAAAGACTGAATAAATCCTGATGACGCCCTTGAAAAATCAGACTGTATACTCTAATGTTTTACACTGTTAAAGAATACCAACCGTTTTTTCACATTGCAATATGGACAATGCTGTAGGCATAATGGCTGGATAATAATTAAAAAGTGTGGGGTTTATACTCATGCAAAATTCATCACTATAATGTTGCTAAAAGAGCAAAATCCAAATGAAAGTCCTCTTCCTTCATAACTTTTTTTTTTTTTTCTCCCCGCTGTGCATTTGGAAGAGATTGCCGAGAGAGATTGTGGAGTCTCCCTCACTGGTGCTGTTCAAGAACTGCAATCGTGTGCACTAGGATGACCCTGCTTGTGGACCCATAGAAGTAGGAGTGGACCCATTCTGATTCTGTGGTTTGTCCAGTGCTTAAAATTTCTGTCTTTCTGTTCCTGGTAATCTCCAAAAGATACTGAGAGGTTGGACCCAAAGAAGACCTTGACACTTAAGGTGACATTTAAGGACATTTGCAAAATGCAGACACAAAATGAGACCTTAAAGCCCAAAGTCAAGGTTTGTGATAGCAATAAGGTTGTCCTGCTTTATTCAGTGGATGGTCAGGGCTTTATCAGAGACACCTGTGAGACCACAACTTGCATCTAAGCAGCTCACTTTCACTCCTGTTATTCCATGCACATACAGAACATCTACTGAGATTATAAAATATTTTGGGCCAAACCTTCTTCGTTTCACCCGTGCTGCAATCTCATTATATTGAAGTAGCTATAGAAAGGTTATTGTACAGCAGTGACCCACACTGCTTTTAAGTGATTTTCCTCCAAGCCTCCAGATTCAATGTAAAAGAACAGGGAAGAAAAAAAAGCTTAAACTTATAGGCAATATGGGCATGAATTCTTATTGCTTTAATCCCATTCAGAGACCTTGTTGAGAAAGGTTGCCACATTCAGCAAGAACATCTACAGAAGTCACTTTTTCAAGCACTGTAATGTAATATCTAATTTATCTAGCTGAGATGCCTGAGGTAAGGGTTAATTTAGGGCTTCCTGATTATTCCATAAAAGATATTATGAAAGTAAAGTACTATGAATGAAAGCCTGTATCTGTACTTTAATTTAAAGCCTGTGTCTGTGTAATTGCTTCAACAGTTCACCAACAAATCTGTAAATGCAGTTTGAGTAAATGTTATAAACCTAAACACAACAGCTGTTAATCTTAACATCTCTAAAGCTTCTTTTAAACACTGGGAAACCTGGTCTCTTTCATGATTAACTCCTTATTGGGTAATGTAATATAGCATGGATATACCAGCTGGTGGGACTTCTTTGATTTCAGGAGTTATTTTCTCACTTTAGTTGGAAACTTGTTTTTTCCTTTTGTGAGGCCATAACCTAGCAGAAGTACTAGACGCATTTTATTTTCTGAGAGAAGTTCAAACCATGCTTCTAATATATGTTTTGCCTTATTCAACATTATATATAACTACAATTGTTCTAAATGTTCAAAAAAGATCTGGGGAACCAGGGAATATATGGAAATAATGAACAGGATGATACCAGCTTATTAATATTATTTTTACTAAGGCTTTAGGTAAAATTACTGTTTATTTCCAAACAAAAATCTGTGTACCTTGAGAAACAGAAAATCAGAATCCTTTTTGGCACAGCAAGTCAACACCAGAGTCAATAGCTTTGTTCTTCATTTATAGAGATCTACCTCTCAACAGTGAATTATGA
Organism: Hirundo rustica; assembly: GCF_015227805.2. Classification (NCBI taxonomy): domain Eukaryota; kingdom Metazoa; phylum Chordata; class Aves; order Passeriformes; family Hirundinidae; genus Hirundo; species Hirundo rustica. Next base: position 36,092,793 of record NC_053455.1, read on the forward strand.
GACAATATAATAAATCTACATCAAACTGTCTTTACTTTTATACAAACTGAGTCTTATTGTGTCAGTCTTGTCAACACTGCTGAATATTAATGGGAATAAAGTTAATTGCTGGGTGTATAAAGGTCTGATGCAGTCAAAGTGAAAGAAAGCACCTAACAGAAATCTGTCAATTTTGACAAGCTGTAATTTATTTCTACTTCATGATATGTGCTGACACGTTTCAAACCTTCCTCTAGTCTTTACCATAAATTGCAATTATTATAATTCACAGTGACATTTGACACAGAGGTTGGGACCTAGTTTACCATATATAAAAGAGTTTACATTTCAGAGAATTCACTTGAAAACGCCAGCATGTATTTCTCATTGTAAATCCAATTGTTTCCACTCACACTGAACAGGAACAGTAAATTTTGTGGCTTGCATGGCTTAAGAAAAAAAATAGCACATTGCTTTAGCTGAAATATAAAATGTTTATGACAAAACATTTACAGATATTTAAAAACTAAGATTAAATTTCAGTGTGACTGTACAATTATTAGTAAGTTTTATAATATTAGACACTGATGACATCTAAGCTTGATGGATTTTTTTTGAGTATTTTTTTAGCCAATCAACGTTGGTAATAATAAATGTTTTAGTGGTAACATCAACAGCATAAAGGAATTTAACTCAGTTTAGTCCTTGAATTTTGCTCGTCTGTTACTCAGTATAGTTTATAAGAAAGGTGTTGATGAGTATTCAGTTCTTGGACAGAAGAAAAATTCCCAAGATGAATGAGTTTTTGGTGATTGTCTCTAGACCTATAACCCCAGTTTTGAGGTCTGGGTGTATTATGTAATTTCTAACACTTAGTAACTGTAACTTACAAATACAAATATCTCTATTTAAAATGGTATCGATTTAGAAAAGATCACAAAGATTGTAAAGGTCATCAGATGATGCAGGTGATAAGAAGAAATGTGCTACCTCTAAAACATCAGCCTTTTTAAAAGATTTAAAATTCTTCAGAAGACATTGTAATTTTAATAATAGCACCTGTAAGTTATGATCACTGTGTATGATTTTAATTAACTGCACAGCTTTATTTATCTTGACTATACCTTTGCCTTCTCAGGCCAATAACTTGTCACCAAGCAACTGTTAATGTTCTTCCTGCCATAAAAGTACCATTTAAGACAACCATAATCTGCATTTTTGTAAAAGCTCCAAATTCCAATTTAATTCACTGAGATCAGAGTTAGTATTTTATTCCCTCTTCTAGACACAATTGCACTTACAGTCTAGAGACATTTAGAGAACCATAAACAGACAAAACAACAATAAAATAAAATAATAATAATAATAATAATAAAAAAATAATATCACAAGGAATAACAGAAAGATATCTATGTAATGTATCCACTTTTCTTCTTCTCTCAAAAGAGCAGACTTTCAGCTGCTTCTAAACCATTCTTTCTTTGCTGAGAAACTGGTAAAGACATCCACAACATCACACCAGAGAAATCATACATGGAGGATTAGATTAAGCTGAGATATTGCATGTTCTTTTGTTAGCAAGACTTTGGGCATTCTGTAGATTCTTATCATGGCAGAGCACAGAATAGTAAGCTGAAACCATTACTACCACGAGTGCGTTTATTTACGTAGATAAACGATAGATGTCAAGGAATGGTGTTAGAGGAGAGAGGAGTAGGAATGTTTTCTATCAACCACATGGACCAAATCTAGAAAAGTTTTGGGTTACCGAAGGAAGGGAGAAGTGCAGAATAGTTTACAATATTTTAGATATAATTTACTGATATGATTTTTTCAGTAAAAACTGTAAAGCGAAGGTTTATGGAGCTAGCATTGTTTGAGTCTTACATATGCTTGGTAGCCAGAACCCCTTCTGTCTTCCATTGCTTTTGTAGATATTTGTTTTTTATCAATACAAGAAAACAGAAAAGAAAATGTTTTAAGTACTGCAATTCTCTACAAATATTTAATTATATACAGGAAGAGGGTCTCGATTTATTTTCGTGATAAAGGAAAACAAAGTTTTTGATAAAGTTTTGAATGGAATAACACTCGTGAAATCAAGTTGCCTTAGTGGCCATCTCTGTTGTGAATTTCTCTGTGAATTTTATTTGAAATACTGAGACTGTCTTACAATGAAGGCATTTGAAAGCTTTTTCCCCCCACATCTTTTTCTAAGTGGTGCTAGAACTATTAGGATTTAAAACTTGCATATTGAAGATATTCATGGTTTACATCATTATTTTTAACTACATAGACAACAATAATAAGAAAGAAATACCATAAAAAAGACATCAGGAGAAAATCCATGTCAGAAAATTCAGATTCATGTATGCATTTTTAAAAATAATTAGGTATTCCAGGGAGGATTCTCCATTTCATTATTTGCAGTACTGCACTAGAACATCAAGTTTACTAAATGAAAAGCTGTGACTTGGGTCACTATATGAGAACAGTAGTATTTAAGGGCTTTTTTTTTTTTTTTGTCTTTACAGAATAATAAACATTAAAACATGGAATATATTAACCCTGCCATTTATAACTGTAGCAAATCTTTAGTGCAAATTACATTATAACCTCTCCATTATGTCATTCGGAGTATCTGTTGTGCCAAGTACCCATTTACCCGTGTGATTAAGCCAAGGTTTCTGCAACCTTGACCAAAGACACTTATGAAACAGTTCCCCTATGGCAAATGAGAAAAAGCAGTACATTCCAGGATTAACACATTTCACATGTCCCCGCTTTCTGAATTATTTCTCTTGAACATGCATACACTTACTGAAATCCAGATTGCTTAGAGTGTAAGTCCCTGAAGTATTGTTCTTCTTAGCTAAAAGGATCTGGATGAAACGTTTAGAGCTGCTCCTGGTTTAATTACCATGATCTAAAATGATTTCAGCAGACACTTGTAATAAATCCCTGCATATAACAAAGCCAGTTATAGCAGCTACTTGTCTGGAATTCATGATCTTATCCCACTGCCTACAGAGCGTATGTCAGAATAAAAAATAGTGATTATATGTTCGCTAGAGAAATAGTGTGTCAAAGCTTGGACTGATGGAGCACATAGCACTTCTTTTCCTCACTGGCTGGCCCTTCCAGCTGTGGTTGTGAAACATGCTTATTATAATAAGGTAAAAGTTCCACCTTTTTTGATCCTGAAAAGCATTGCTACTGAGAATTCAATCTTATTATTACCAAGAACTTCTTTTAGTCATAATTTCTCATCACTTAGGGAATTAAGCAAAGAATTCAGCATTTGTCCATGGGATCAAATCTGCTACACATAAACACATTGTGAATCTGCCAAAAGACATACGTCCGAAAAGCAAGATTTTTTTTTTTTCTTTTTTTTTTTTTTTTTTTTTTTTTTTTTTTTTTTTTTTTTTTTTTTTTTTTTTTTTTTTTTTTCCTCGACATGCTAGGAAATGCTATGCTTTTAATAAGGACCTGGCTTGTTTTCAGGCTCATCTTTTTGTTAAGGTAGAACTGAAAGCAAAAGCCTTGGAAGTAGTTAGAAAAACAACGTAATCACCAAGATACCATTATCCTGTCTCTTGTAGCTTTTATATTTGTTCTTCTCAAAGCTATGGACAGCAAATTACTCATGTGATACCTGAGCTGCATAAAGAAGATTGAGTCTGGGCTGTTAATGATCTTTTCACTCTGCTTTGGTGTTTCTCTGTAAAAGCTCACATGTAGCTCAGATGCTGGGTGCGTGTATTATTCCTAGGTACCCAACAAAATACAGAGATGGAAAGTGTCCTTCATCTTAGATACACTACTGATGAAAGAAGTCTTAATTCTGTATGATTTTTTCTCCTTTTTTTTTTTTTCTCTGGAGAAGGAATTGGTTTTCTAGGACACCAGATACAACTTGCAGAAAAACATTAGGTTCCTCTTTATTTTTTTGGTAGTAAGTGACACACATTACTAAATACCTTAAATGAATAATCAACTTAAATGAAACAGAAATTTTAGCTAGCAATTAAGATGTGATTAATAAGACACAGGTAAATTATTTACTCAAAACATGATTATCCAGGGTGTGTTTTTATGCTTAATTTTTAAAGAAATTCTTTAGACAGAAATGAAATATATAAGATCATTACCTCTTATTTGGATAAAGACACAAAGCATTTTTTAAACTTTTGTTTGTAATTTCCATATAGAACTTTTTCCACAAACTTCTCCCAGAAACTCCAGAGAGAGATAAGAAAAATATCATCATTGCTGATAGTACAAAGCCAGAGCTTACAAAAGATTAACTGGTATGCTCAAATTCACACACGTTTGGGTGGGCTGGAGGATCAGTTTGGGCATACAGAGCTCATGTTGAGATCAACCATAACCATCTGACTTCTTCTCACTCCTCTTCCTGTGCCCTTTTATTAACCAGGTAAATGCAGCTGTTCCAGGATGACAGTGCTAATTCAAAAAACTATTTAGCAATCATTAATTTTCTTTGATCCTTTGTCAGTTGCTCCAGTTGGTGAAAAGTGTGCGTGGAATCAATATGTTTTTACCCTTTTATCATCTTATAGGTAGCACATACCAGACAGAAGTGCATCTGGTTCTGAATGGCCTCAACAGGAGGAAATCAAAGGCAAGGCTGATTACCTTCTACTGGGTACCTCAAGAAAACTCTTTTCTGTAGAGTCACTCCAGAATGGTTATTCTACAGGTATAACTGTGAGGTAAAAATCTGGCTTAATGTACTATAGTATCCTTTAACCTGTTTATCATATCTATTACATACAAATTTTTCAATAATTTATGACTTTGGAATGCTTGCCAAATTCTTTAGGGAATATTTTAAAAGTAGCATTTCTATTTTGTTGGAGTTTTGTTGTTTTTTGTTTTCTTTTTCTTATTTGACCAGTCTCTGTTTAAAGTATCTTTTTGTATTTTCTTAACTTTCAGATCTTCAGTCAAGGGTGAGGAAAGAAGTCATACAGTGCAGGTAGCAGATTTCTTAGCAGTGTGCTCTTAAGGGTCCTCCAGGCATTTCAATTTCTAAAATAGTGTGATCATACATTCCAGCAAACACAAAGTTCATTCTAGTAGAACACCTTGATGAACAAATCAATTTTCAATTTTTAACTTTCTCTATTACAAAAGATATCAATAACCTCTTTTTCTATCCTGAAAAGTTTAACACAGAAAAATCTCAGCAAAAAGAAAGAAAAGAGGTTGATTATCACTAACTGAAATGGTTATAGGAAATCCTGTCACACTGCCCCTAATTCTTTCTCAGGAAAACAAGATTAACACTGAAGATCTTCATGCTGTTTTGATAGTCACATAAAGTAATAACAACATTTATGTAGGAAATATTGTTAGACAACTCCTTGAAATAAAAAGAAATTTTGAAAAAGAGTTATCTATGGTAACCTCAAGAAATCACTTTTTTTTTTTTTTTTTTTTTTTTAATTAATAAGCTAAGTAACTTAGCAAAACCCATTGAAAATTACAGTGTTATTGGTAGACAGCATAAAACCAAAACTGTGTTTTTTTCTACTGATCTTTTTTTCCTGAAATCCAACCCCAAAGGACAACTTAGAATACTGAAATGAATGGGAAAAAAACGATTCACTCCATGAAAAGACACGTAGTTTAACTTAGTTCAGTTTATTTCCGTTCAAAAGAAATAAAAATTTGCATTCATGAAGTTAATGGAAGCATTTTGTTTTGCTTCTCCTCTGATTTCAATAAATTTACCTTGCATGCTTGGAAACACCTCTCACACTAGGTCTCCATGACAAAAAAGTAACTTCAGACATTTATAGAATAAAGTGATTACAGAACCTTTACAGAGCATTTGTGGGGAATCACTTGAATAGATAATGGTGAGCCCTTTTTCTGGTAGGTGGCCAAAGATGCACATCTGTGGGGAAGCCAATAGCACAGAAATCTGCCTGACATAAAGTAAAAGAGCAGCTCTGATGGGGAAATGTAGAACGAGCATATTTCTGCTGCACTTTGATATTAAATTTGGGATGATACTTTCCTTAAAAAAGAAAACTGCATTTTAATATTTCCTCTTTTGCTGTGGACTACCCACATCAGTGCTTGGAATAATGTGCAGGTGCCATTTAACTGATCTAAATGCAGAAAGATGAATTTGGAATACTATCAAAGCACACATGGAATAAAGGAACATTTCTGTTTCAGCAGCAACATGAGAGACCTGGTTTTCATTATGCATTTGAAGTGTTTAATTTAAACTGGTAATGGTTAACCAGGTCTGGCCTCGAGCTATGGAAATCTGGGGAAAACATCCATAAATAAAATCCCTTCTATCGCCCTTCAATTTTTTCTTCTCTAAAGTCAAAGAGAGAGAGAGAAAATATTTCTGGAAAATATGAAGACCGCTTATGTGATCTATCTTTCTCCTAGAATGTGCAGAGAAAAAAGGTAAAAAGTGTACAGCTCCCGCTGAGAAGCCTAACAGCCTTAGGGTTACCTGCACTGAAGTAGTAAGGAACACCTTACAATGGAGTTTGGAGCTGGAGGTCATCGGGGGAGCGTACACAAAGCATTCATGAAAAAGGTATCTTAGATGTCTGTGGTTTCCAGATGTTTAGGTGCACGTGGTTTGCTTGGCACAGAGGAATCCCAGCCTCAGCACGGGCCCTAACTGCATCTCTCGGATTGAGGGAGCTTGCAGCTACTCAAATGGGGGTTTGCATATTTTATTAATAAATAACACTATTAAAATCAATTTATAATTCCCAATAAATGAGTTTATTTTAATAACAAAAAATAAATACTACTTCAATAAGAAAATAACGAATATAGAATCCAGGCCCTGTGTATGCTTCCAAAATTAGGCTAGCATATAATACAGTTCAAATAGAAGGCAAAAGTTCAAGATCTTCTTTGCCTAAAGCATTTACATTTTCCAGTGAGAGTAACTATTGTCCAACTCTGTCTGTTAATGGCACACAGATTTCAAACATTTTCTATCCCAGTGTGAGATAGAAGAAATTTAATTTTCAAGGGACTAAAAATTAATTTACAGCTTATCTTCTTTCTCTAGTAAAGTGATAAATTATACTGATATTGTATTATGATTTAGTATAAACTAAAAGAAAGCAAACATAGAAGAGTAAACATATATAATTTCTTCCTTAGCAACAGTTCTAGAAAAGCATAACAGTTTTAGCCATAAATTATCTAGTACCTTAATAATGGACAATAAAAGTGAGTATTATCCAAAATTAAATTGTATTCAATATTATAGTCTCATAAAAGAACCTTCTTAGGGCTGAAAAGGTTTATTTCCATAATAAACTTTTAGGAATTCAGCAAAACTTCCTCAATGACAACTGGTGACCTTCAGGCTTGTCATGGCTTGTTTAACTATAGATTTAAAAAAGGTAAATAGACAATTATTTCTCTTCCTTTTTACATTGTGATCTGTTGGAAACCCAGCTTACCAAACAATTGATATTAGATTTTGTTGTTAATATGCAGGCAAAATACTGTTTCTAATATCAAAACGGACCTTGGGAAGTCATATTTCTTGGAAGTTGTAACTAAACTTTTTTTTTTCTTTCTGTTCCAAGTACTTTGGAATTAGTAAACCAAATCAAATGGTGTTTTAGTCAGACTGTCCCAAATCCAGTGGCAACAAAAGAATAATACACATCTTTACAATTTAATGACTCTTTCTGATTTTTAAGCAGCCCAAGTGACCACAGAAAGAAATTACTGTGATTTATAGGACCAGAACTAAAAGTCAAGAAGAGATGAAAATGGACCTAATGTAATTTACCAGTCTCTTAAAAATAAGACCTGCATCAGTACAAATTCATTTTAATAACAACAAGACTACTTGCTTATGTGAGTGTAATTTTAAAATACTTTGACTATTCTTTTCTAAAGAAGTATAAAAATAAGTATCAGAAATTTGTCTGTATACAGTTGTATACATTCTACATATCATGAAACGGATGGTCATGTGAATTGGATCAGGAAAGACGGCAAACGCTTTTCTTACGCTTGATTCTTAATTCTTGTTTAGATTAATTTAAAATTAATTAATTAATAATCTGTAAATTTGGGGAGTTGAAAACTTGAGATAAATTTTAAGACTGCTATTTCTAAATAAATTAATAAATGAAATAATGCATGTTTAAGTTATTTAATTTTTTTTTTTACTGAAAAAGGTCAAGTGATAGATTAATATTAATGGTACATGTATTGGCTGAACAGTTAGCACGACACAAATGCATTGTCCTTGTACTTCCAGTAGATGGCAGGTATAGTACTTCAAACTTTTAAAAAGTCATAAAACTCTTAACTTTTTTAGACAATAATATGCTTTTATCTAGGAAATTTTACTTATAATACAAACCCTTCCATATGTGTGTATTTTTACATTTAATATCATTATAGAAGATATGCCAAGATGAAAAGAAATATTTAATACAAACACATTAAGTCCTGAAAACAAATTACAAATTAATAAAAATAGAAAGAACACAGTGAAGAATGTGCACAGAGAACTGGAATGCTCAGAATAATATTCACAATAAAATAAAAGCCACAAATGGCAATCTAAAATAGGAAACTTAAAAGCCTTTGTATTTATTTTTCTTTTTCGTAAGTCTGCCTCTTTCTAAAGCAATGGTATCTTTTTCCATAACAAAACTTCAATTTTCTGCTATGTGTCGCTGCAAAACTAAGAACCATGTTATGACAGTCAAGCATTTATAATTCAGAGATTCAAGCAGGAAGGTTGTTGGTTAGACCAAGATAAACATACACACAAAATGATGATGCTTTTTTTACTTCAAGATTGAGTTATAAAATCCTGCTTGGAGCAGAGGACTTCCTCCTCTCACAGAGCAGAGAACAGCTAATATTCTGTTACAGATTAGGGACAAAATCTTTTATTTTCTTTCCATTGTTCAGTATATAATTCCATGCCTTGTTCATTGCACATTGCCACAGCTTCAAACTACCCTGAAGCCTATATTATTAATTCCTTTAAGTGTTTATTTGCATGTTATTCGGCTTAACAGCATCATCAATGCCACTTTTTCTCGACCAAGTTTTGGTTAGTTGGCTTTCTGATATTATCTGTTTTAGAAAGGGGGAAACAGAGATGCTTTGAAAAGTATTTGGAAATGTTCGTTGGATTTTCTGACTGTTTTTGGTAGTGGTACATGTTAAGCATTATAATAGTACAAATTTGTCAAAAAGATACTTCATTAATTTTTTTTCAGTCATGAGTGCAGCTTGAATGCAAACCAAGATAATTGCACACCTAGTGAGAATTTCTGAGACGTATTGTTTAAAGGAAAAGACTAATATAACACACAAACTGCCATCAAAATCATCATCTAAATAGAATTTTCCAGGCAGGTTTTCCCATTATCACAATGCAACCATATCTTGTGTTCTTTCTATTCCATGCCTCATTCCATCTTCAGCACAAAAGAGAGCAGCACCTACTTTTTAGTCATTTTCTTTAGTTGTCCACTGTTTGGTCACACAGCACTGAAAGAAGGAGTAGAGTAATCCCAGCAGCATGTTTACTGTCCTTGGTTTCTCATCTCAGCCTCACTATGTGAATATTAATTACGCTATTTCCTGTCTTGGACCTCATGTCCCCGAGCCATCTCTCATGAGATTTCAGACAGTTTGTCCTTGTGCACTATAAATTCTTCTGTCCTCTAACAAATATTGGCATTCACTGCTTTTCCTTTTCGTTTTCTTTCCATCCAACTGTCTCCCTGGCTTCTTATGTCAAACTATCTTCCAGACTATTTCACTTCTTCCTCCACATTCCAAGTCAGTCCAAATCACCTTCTGTAGCTCTTACCCCTCCTCCAACCTTCCCTGAAACAATGTACTGGCATCTTGTTTCAATATTCCTATGTAATCAATTCTGACTTTGATTTTGACTTTGTTTTTGTTTCAGCTATCCATTGCTGATCTTCAACGATCCACAGATTTGACCCCTGAGTCCTTTCTCCTGCCCTCACTGTTTCCTCTGGATGCAGGAGCTCTGAGTCCCTTCAGTTCTAAGATGTCAGACTTAAATGAGATGCTTTCCTCATTTCTGTTGCCTGAAAATCACAACACAAGGCATTACACCATATCATGAAATAAACAAGTAACAGAGGATCATGAACACATCAATACCTGTTATGCTCTTCAGTCCAGAGCCTAATATTAACTCTCTCCCTAAATGAAGAAGCTCATGCAAAGAAACCTGGTTTTCATCATGTACTCTAAAGTTTGCCTGCCCAGTTCCACGGCGAAGATGGCAAAAGCCCAATCTTGTCAGTAATGAGAGGTGTGAGAGACATAAGCAATGCTGGAATCAACAACTATGAAACATCTAGTGAGCATGTACAAAATGACATTCCCCAAAATCCTGTTACTTTAACAATCTTCCTATTTAAAAGAAATGGGAAGACTTTTTTATTAATAATACGCTGCCAAATCTCCTCTTCTACTTATAAGTATCTGAGCTGCAAAGTTTTTCAAGGAAAAGATCAGGAAAGATTTTTTCTTGGCTTCATTCTTGGAAACCATGCAATTAGTTTTGGCTGACTTACAGAGTAAAACAAAATAATTTCTCATGCAGGTGCCAAACATGAAAGACTTCAGTGAAATGAATAAATTAAATGAAGTTGTATGACACAGATAACAGAGAAGTAACCTTAGTAAAAAGTAGAAAGCCTTGATGATAACCAGGTCATTTAATATGTGTTCACAGAAAGCATAAGGTAGCCACAGCTTACAAAAACACCCACTTCTCATACCTTTCCCAGTTTTTCATCTGCACTATGCCTATTTCCTGACTTGGCCATTGCACTGAGGTCATAGCTTAGATCACAAGGGTTGTTTTGATTTGAGTAGGAGAGAGATCTCTAGTGAAGACAGTTATGACTTTAATGCAATCTTATTTATTTATCCATTTTTTTCCCTTTGTACTTAGGACTTATAATCTTTGTCTGGGCTGCCATCCCCCAGTTAACAATCAGAACAAAAATCTGCTTCCAAGCTTAGAATTCTGCAGCATTTCATTTTTTGTGATACATTTTGCTGCCCCCTCACATGCATAGACATAGCATGAAATATAGTCAATTAATCCACTTTCAGATACATTTTTTAAAAAAAAAACATTGAGAGGTTTCCTCTAATTACAAATACAATAAAAAATACAGGTACCAATTACACATTTGCTGCAACTGCCTAAGTCCTCAGACATTAGCAATTTCTACAAGAATGTGAAACCAATACTAGCTTTTTAAAAGTGGACATTCTTTAGAGAAAAAAGTGAGTTTGCACATGTCATAAAAAATTCTAGTTAATCAGTATTTATTTGAATGGGTTACTGCATATACATGTTATGTACAGGCTACGCACAATAACAAAAAGACACCATTCAGATGTGAAAAGGACAGTTTTATTTTTGGATAAAAAAGATGCTCAATGATGATGAAAGGACGTGATTTTTCATTAGAACAAAATAGCAGTATTAACCACAGCCATCTTCCATATTTTTGGTCACTTGACTTCACTTGGGAAAAATAATCTGTCCCTGAACATATAGAAAAGAAAGGTGAGAAATAAAAGAACAAAAGACTTCAGGAAGTAGGCTAAAACAATGTTCACTACCTAATAATATTGCAAGACTTTGTCAGCCTGATTCAGTCCAGAGCCTTGAATCTATTCCCTGTGAACATATTACTGTTAAAAAAAGAGAGACTGGAGCTTTAACGTGGCATTCTGTAGTCAGTTTATTTCACAAGTGTTGAAGGCTAGTTGAGAAAGTGGAAAATTTTTGAAGATCTTGTCACATGCTCTAAATATGTCAAACAGATCTAGAACTAAAGCTTTGAATGCGTATTTAGGAAAACACTATACAACAATAAAATTTTTTTTATGCCCTTCTCTTGTAGCATGGTAGCAGTGAATGTATCCTGAATGCTTCTCCTTTGTTTGATTATGAACTGCAAAATATTTCTGAGGAATTAATTTCCACCACATTTTCATTCTTTTTCATATTACCATACAGCAGGACCAAACCAGAAAATTGCAAAATTCTCCTGTAATGCAAATCTTCAATATGTCACTAGCATATAAAGCAGTAAGCCCCACAGAAGATGCACAGTAACACATGACAAAGACTAATGCAAAGAAAGAACAAGATCTGAAGCCAAATTAATTTATGTAATACCCTGTGTACTCCAATGTAAATATCCTGCCATTTAAATTTTCAGTAAATATGATGAGATTTTAAAATTCCTGAAAATTGAAAAAAAACCCGCATCTCCATCCAACAATGAAAAAATCCAGAAATCACCTTGTTTGCATAGTTTCAATAAACTGCAATGGGATAATGTTCAATATTACTAGAAACCTAGGGATCAAAAAACCCCAACCAACCACAACCCCCAAAACAGACGCAAAACCAAAACCCTAAGCAACCCACAGATCGTGGCTGTCAGTATTTCGAGTCCTTTTACTGAAAAACCACGCAGCTTTACTACCTTCTTTCCCCTGAAATATTTTCAGTCTTTTGTCACCAGTTCTGTCAGCGGAGCACAATAATGTGTTTTCCCGGCCAACGAAAGATCTTTGACTGAAACGTTCCAGGCTGCTACACACATGTGTGGAAATGAGCCTGGCCTAATCATTTTTCCTCCCAGTTCTGTGACAAACGCAGCAGAGTGTCACTACCTCTAGAAGCTCTGCCCAGACAGAGCTGTAAAGCAGCCCAGGGCTTCTTGTTTACATGTAGATGTCAAAAACAAGTTTCCTGTTCTCTAGAGGCTTAGGCCAAAAAATCTAATCGCAAACACATGCATGGAAGTGGTAGCCATCAGTCTTAGGAAATTAGGTCATTGAATTATAAGGAAAAATGGTTCTGAAGTGGATATTTACTGGAATTCTCAAAATCATTGTTTGAAAAACAGCAGCTAGCTCTCTCTAAAACTGAGAGTGTGACCGGACTAACATGGACATTTTGAAAACACTAATTTTTTTTTTTAAAGAGCATGAATGAATGCTAGCAGAAATTCCCCAATGATAGCAGAATACAGGGCTGGAGAATATGTTTATTCAATGTGCCTGTATAGACTGTGGAGAGAGACAAGAAGTCCCAGAGGCTGAGTTAGTTCATAAAACAGAGAAGTTACAATCATCACAGATGATCCTGGCCATGTGTTTTTTCTCTGAGAACAGAAAGCCCATTTGCCATTAGGATGGATTTTGCTGTGAAACACACATTGGCTTAACTGTTTCTTCAGTACTGAGTACCACTCCTCTACCTTAGGGAAGTGATCATATTAAAAAGGCTTGGAGCAAATGAAAGAGAAAATAAAAGTCTTAATTTTGAATTAATTACTTGCAAACTAAAGTCAATGAAACTATTTCTCTTCTTACATTAAAGTGCAGCTAATTGTCTGTAAGTTGTAGTACTCTGACATAAACCTGGAATCTGCAGGTTTTGCACATAAACAAAGCTATTAATTTTGTCTTCACATCACTAACTAATTAAATTTTCAAGTTTTCCAGGATAACTATATCCAGCTGCCATTACATTAAGGAAATTCTTTCTGTGAGCCATGCTAACAAATTTTCCTGTGTCTATTATAGAGTCTCAAGTGTCACAGATAGGAATGTGGCATAGTTGAATATTTCTATTACGACGATTTTTTTCAGTCCACGTGTTTCAATGCTGTTTTTTTAAATTATGCTTCAGAACTGGGCTAGATCACAGTTTGTATCTTCTGTTTTGGTCAGGGTGTAAACAAAAAGGATTAAATATATCTCTGCTCTTTTAGTTAAGAACTGCACATAAAAATGATATGAGTGTTGCAAAACAGATGATTGATATGCCTTCATTATAACTTCTTCTTATTTCTAACCACCATTTCCCCCAAGGCAGAAAAATACAAGTATTATGAAGGTTTTTGATGTGCAGCAACCCATTGATCAGGATATATGGTGGTTCTTAATTTTATTCTGTACCTCTACAGTTTAATTCACTGCAAGTGAAGTGGTGAATTTACAGAACAAACTGCCAGACAAGTGCTACCCTGAGTAGGCTGGTCTTTGCAATATGTATATTTGAATTAGAAAGGTCAACTGCATCCAGAAAGAATGCTTAGAACTTTTGAAATCTGTAGTATCGAAAGTGTCCAATGTACATATACACCAGAATCTCATATGAAAAGAATCACGTTGGTATAAAAGCTACAGTTTACAAGTGTAGAATATTTACAAGACCTCAAAGAAGTATATTTTTTCCCTTTGCAGAAAGATTTTTATCTGTGGAAATGTGGAAATAAGCAGACTACAGTTAAGTCCAATCTATTCTTTAGCCAAGATCACCTAATGGTTCTTTTCAAACTAATTTTTAAACATCTATTTATCATGAACAGACAATAAAATTTGCTATCCATACTTCTTGCTTAAGTGTGATACCTAAGATAAACACTAACTGGATGAATTTATTTTAACTTATATTAAATGCACATATGACTGTTGAAGATTATTGATTGTCTGTGAATATTTTTGTCATTATAAATTCATAGTACTGTGGAAAAAGAACAGAATAGGTATGTATATCAATGAAAATTTATTTAAAGTTTAAACAAATTTAAGAAATAGTTTTTGAAATCCCTGTCTAATGTTTATATAGAACTTTCAATGTAGTGAGGCTTAAAAAAGAAATATAATTTTATAGACCCAGCTAAAACTTTGAAACTACATTTTCAAAATGGTAATAAAGCCCTGTCTCTCTTCTGCAAAAAACAGTCTATTGGATAATGTTCGTGAACATCATGTGATTCCTATCTCTCCAATCATTTGTTATTGTATTCCTGAAAGGAATAAGGAAGTGGTCTCAGACCTTCGCAATGAAACACTTCTGTGACAACAGCTGAACTTTATCCCAGGCAGAATAAACTTTTGACAAAGAGTTCTGGCGGAAATGTTGACCATCTATCTTCATGAACACTGTACAGGATAAATAATCCAAGTGATATTATTACAAGAAGCACTTTGTGAGGGTTAACTAGAGAATTCAGAGCTTAATCCAGTTTCTTACCATATATTCAACATAAAGATTTAATTTAATCTAGTGTTACAGATGAAAAATTAAATATGCCAGACTCAGGAAATATAAAATTGAGGTTCTCACAGCCATTGGCATTGAGCCCCTTTGCAGAGGCATTGAATTTTATTAGATCAATGCTGTAAGGATATGCTGCTGGCTACAGTGCAGTTAAGTGACAGGTGCTGTGAAAAACATAACATTCTAGTTCCCACCTTCCCCACACTTTTCATATTCCCTTGAATTAACATAAATATCTGTAATGAATATAATATGGCATTCCACACTGAATTATTTTGGCTTTTGGAAAAAACAGATAATTTTTCATTGGAAAGTACCTTTCTAATCTACCAGCTACTGACTCAATTTAACAAGGTGCTATATACTAAATGTACTTCAAATTTTTATAATAATAGCTTATATTTTCAGTTCCTGGTTTGTATGGGTTATCTATTGCAAAATGCCTAAAAAGCTAATGTATTCTAAAATTTAATTGAAACCCATGAGGAGGGGGGATTTGGGTTGATTGAAATGAGAAAAAAAAATGTTTACTGACAATTTGCTTCTCTCCTTTTCCTTCAAGGTCCCTAGAATTTCCAGCAGATCTTTGTACCTGTATGTTTTATATTTGCTTACTTTGAGATACCATGTTGCTGGCTGAGGAGTCACATAATTTATGAAATGTAACTGAATGTATTTAAATGTTGTGGTGAATACAAAGAAGCAACCTTATGATGAGAAACAGCTGCAAGGACATACAATGCACAAAGATCAATCACCCTAATATTAAAGATGTGAGTCACTGAAAAAATATAATTAACTATTTCCTACACCACATCACCTGAGATTAGGTCAAAGTAATACAGACCAGCTGTTTCATGATCCCCTGACCCCAAATGTCACTGCTGCAATTAATATGGACCAGCCAAACAAGACCACCTAGAATCCTAATGAAACAAGCTTTAGACAGACGCCTGTTCTTTGCTACATCTGTGAGGACTTTCCCATCTCAGTGTCTTAAAAAAGGAAGATATGGAATTATCTAAAACTCTTATTTCATCCAATTTCTTAAATCAGGTTTATTATAAAATTCCAACTTGTAACACATGTATGCAGGCATTTATAAAGAGCTCTCTGCAATGCTGTGTGCTCAAGTCTGAATGGAAAGTAGCAGAAAGTTTTGCCCCAACACACACACATGCATGTACAGTCTCCTCCTCATAGGAGGGTATTTTATTTCTCTCTAGGCAGGAGACAGGTGGGGGGCAGTTGTTATTGAGTTAATTTGATACTGGTCATACTCAAATTCAATTCCCTGCTCTATTAGAGAACGAGGTCCATAATTTATGAGAAATTCTCTCAGCTGTAAAGCACAGAGCATTGGTATGAGATTCAGCTTTAAATTAATTTGCATCTCGGTAGCTGGCTATCTGCAAAAGTATTACATGTATACTATGTTTAAATCAAGACTGCATACCTTTGTTTTCACAAAGCATCGTGAACTAAAAATATGCTTCATTTCAGGGTGCTCAGTATGGAAATAATAGTCTTGCTCTGGTTTGCAAAGCTGGTATAAAAATATATTTCAGGAACAGTGGTGTATTCATGGTATAGGATGAACATATAGAACTCATGTTTGGAAGATATCCATATATAAATTTTTCCACTTTCTTTGTGAAACTCAAAGGGGAAAAATGAAAAAATGTGACTTATTTCTATGTTTGATTTCCATGTGCCCTTTTTGAAAAATATTTTTTTCCAAAAAAAATCCTTTATTCTGGATAATATAAAGTATTATCAAGATCAGAATAATTATGTATTTTTAATATTCTTCTGTTGTCTATCTATATTTCTAATTTCACATTGCTACGTTCTTTTGTATCCCCAAAAAACCATTATTCTAATCAAGTTACTTTTAAGACTCTCTTCGCATGCTTCATTGTGTCAAGATCCATTAAATTTAAGCATAATCAAACACTCCTAGAAATCTGTTTGAAATGTCTTTCTACTCTATCTTATTATTTCCTTGTTTATTTAACCTAGGGTGACAATGCTGCAGCATTGTGTAGAGCTTCATGTGGAGATGCTTGTCTATTATGACAGGGAAAAGATACACTTTTTTTTCTCCCTATGATTAAGCCTAAATTATCATTTAAATGAAAGAACCTTTTATTACTTGAAGAAGTTCACCAACTAAATATTTTTTTACATTTAGTGGTTTTTTTTTTTTTTTTTTTTTTAATGTTGTAGTAAGATACAAGAACAGAAGTTTTATTTTCTGTGTGTATTTAGTTCTATAAAGTTATCCTAAATAAACATGTGATGCTATTAGTGTGAGAGTGAGCTATCATTATTTACAAGACTTGTATGGAACAACTTTCAGCATTCATACAGTACGTAGTGTGTTTACCAGTCTTTTATTAGTTGAAAATTAAAAGGAAATGAAATGTTGCTTATGTGAACCCCAAACTGAAAAGCTACGATAAGATAAAGTTAACACTGCAAGGCAGTGACTGTAAATGAAACAAAAATATAGTTTTAGTTATTAGCCTGCTCAACTGTTAGGGTCAAATTTTTAAATCCGAACATTTTCAAGTAAGAAACTATGACGTACGACTGTAGTACACCTTGCAATATATATTTTTTTTTTTCTCTGAATCTTCTCTTTCCATTTGTGTCTTCCTCTCTCCTACAGTTACCTTGTGATCCCTTGCACCATTCCATTCTTTCATCCTCTCTCCTCCTGTGTAAAATACTAGGTTCCCCCCTAATGTTATTCCTAGCTCTGGCTTTTCAGCGTCATGCAGTGAAACCAAAGTAGCAGCAGTAACCAACATCAATAAATATTAAAAGATCAATGATAATTTAGGTAAGAAATATATTGATTCTCTGTTCCTATATGCAGTCTCTCTTAACTCATTAAATCATCATAAGTGAGGAAACTTGCACTTAAGAACACAGGAGCAGTGTTTATCGATTGTCTTATATCTTTGTCTCAACAATCCCACCTCTTTTATCTGAACCTGTGTGTGGTCTTATTATTCATGCAGCAGTCATTATATAATTTAGGTTAACCACAATTTATTCAAATTAGATTGGACAAAAGCATTGTTTTTATAAATATATAAACATAAAATAAAAATATCAAACCACATTAAAGTATGTAAAAACTAGTCAAGGAGAGCCTAATCAACCTGGCAAGCTCAGTTAGCATCATTTTAAATATCAGAGCAGAAATTCAGTAACATTTCAGACATATCTAGCAGTTAGATAAATTTCTAGCTCAATTATAAAACTGCTTATAAACCTATATCCTTTCTGTACTATCAGAAATTGCTTAGCTCACAAATAAGACTCTGTTATCCTTACTTTCTCTTGGCCACTCTGCTTGTTCTCTGCTTTGGCTCCATAAGCTTTGGACACAGCTGTTGATGGATAGTTAAGAGACTCTTCCTTCAGGCTGTATCCACTTACAGAAATACTATGACAATGACACCTATGCCTACAGATCAAAATCATGCATCAATTACAGCACACATATCTGATTCTGCAGTGGCAGTATTTTCATTCCCAGGAGCTGATGAAGGTCCCTTTTGAACTGACAAAGAACTTCAATGATAATGACAAGGAGACCTGGACAATAGCCAGGGTTACTGCCACAATATTAGTGTCGAGTAACAGTATAATACCCTCTTGATGTGTAAAAGAACAAAGTTTATAAATTGCTTATGTTCGTATGTACTAATCAGAGTATAGTACTTCAATAATTTTGCTGTAATAATAAAAAAATAACTAAAATACTGTATAATTGATTTTCAATAGCATACATCTTTTACTAATGGGATTATCAATCTAGTTTCAAGAAAATTGCCAAAATGCAGCAAATGCACTAGCTGCTTATTGAAAATTATGCCCAGCTAAAAAGTTAAAATCATGCAACCATTTCTGAAGAGGAAATACATATTATATATTATTAGAAAGTATATAGCTCTTGGACATGGAGATTTCAGGTCACTGTAGAATTGTAAGACAGTACTATTCAGGACTGCTTAGTGAAGTGGTAGTACGTGACAAAAAAGTGTCCTTCACACAGGATACTCTGTTCAGAAATCACCTAAGGAGTAGCATTAAGAAATTACTGAATTAAACCTGTGCTGTGTCTTCCTTTAGGCACAATGACTACCTCACTTCAGTATCCCCAGAATGGGAAGAGTGCCTCAGCAGTTTCAAGCAGCAATGACCATCTTGTTCCAGGCATACTGTGCTCCTAAGAACCAGAGAGCCCATGAGGACAATTTGTACAAATGCCAAGATTCTTACGCG
This sequence comes from Hirundo rustica, assembly GCF_015227805.2. Lineage (NCBI taxonomy): Eukaryota > Metazoa > Chordata > Aves > Passeriformes > Hirundinidae > Hirundo > Hirundo rustica. Next base: position 36,112,225 of record NC_053455.1, read on the forward strand.
TATCTGAATGCATCAGTCATTCTATCATCACGCCATAACAAACATCCTCAATTCATACTTTGGGACAGACAGAGCATGCCCTATGTCAGAATTTTTCAAGCATCTTGAGGTCAGTTTGGTGCCTAGAGAATACAGAAAACCCAAGAAACCCCTTCTCTCTCAAAGCAGCACACTTTTTGCTCAAAAAAACCCAGAGTATGCAGATATTTGACATAAAAATGCTTTCTCCTGCAATATTTCAGGATATATAAAAATTCATTATATTTTAATGTTATCTACCTTTTATGTCCATGATCATTTTGGTTCAGGCTCGTAAAACTGTTTGCTGACTATGGAAGCCTATCACTGGGCATTAACTTCCATTTCTGAGATATAAAAAGAGAAAAAAAACAGATTTTTTTTTTTTTTTGTGATCCATTTATAAAAAATACTACTTTGAATGGTATCAGATTTTTAGACTTGAATTTTAAATTATTAAGCTTACTGTTTTTAAGTGTTTTGTCCCAATTATCTACAACATTTAGTAGAAAGTAATGGAAGACTCCTTTCCTTTTAGAAATGATTATGCATTTTCAACAATTGGAAACATTTTTGTAAAAAAACCCAACAGAACCAAAACCACAAACAAATATTGTGGGAGATTTACTGTATTTGCAACAACCACTTAGATCTTGAAATGTTATCATTTTCTCATGGACATAAGTAGCTTATCGGGAAATCCCTAACCAGTTGTACAGCTAACATCTGCTTCTTCTCTCCAAATAAATACCCAGGAGCTTATCTGTCACTATTGCAGATATCAGCCCCATTTCACTTACCAGTTCAGCCCTAACACAATACCAATCCCAGATTCAGTCGCATTTGCATTTCCAACCTTGGAATCCTTTTACTTTCCATCACAGTCTACACATTTCTTCCCAAATTTCATTCCATTGTATTTACCAGTCAGTTTTTCTCTTTTTGCCTTGGTTAATTAGTTTTCAATACTTTGCTTTTGTTTCAGGAGAGAAATTACAGGAGCATTCAGTCCACTTCAATCATCATTTCAGCATCTGAAAACAGCGGAAAGAAAAAACATTTTCACTTTTGTAGACCTGTCTTTAATAAAACACATTTTGCTGCTTAGCAGGAATGCAAATAAGTCTGAACTCAACTGTAGAAACAGTTATGTTCACTTATTTTTAACATAAACAGATTTGGCTGCATATTCAATGTTAAAATCTAGGTCTATATAAAGAACGTATAAGCCATCTGAGACATGAGAGCTACTCGTAAAATTTGAGGTTTCTGCTCTAGCACAGAGGTGTATGAGTAGATTGGGAATGTGTAAGATGAAAGAAATGGAAAAATTTTAGGGTCAAAATGCAAAAATGGTATTGGCCTGATTCAGCAACAAAGTGTCTTTGCCCAGCTTTAACTGTTGTTGCACGCCGAAGAGATAAATTTTCAAGGATGAAAAATTGTTATCTTCAGTAGTGGTGTGGAAAGTAAACTCTTCCACAGGCTTCTGCTCTGTGTTGAACTGTTTATGGAGTCCAGCAGAAATGCACATGTGAAATTAACCTAAGGCACAAAGGATTTATGCCAAATCACTTTCTTCCTAGACAGATTTCCTTCTGAGAAAAGAGACATTTCTTACATGACAGAAAGAAAAATTACCATCTTAACATCCCATTAGGAATATAACAAATAGCTAAAGACAGATAATCTTCCACTCTGATCTTCAGAAACCAAAGAAGTTACCACAGTACTGAGCCCAAAAAGCTTATGCGTAAACACTCAGTCTAAACTTGCAAACATCAGGAAAGGTTACCTGTCACTTTCATGGCTTATTTATTCTAATGACTACTTGTTTTCACAGTGAAAATTTGAAGTTTGTTTTCAGTCACACTTTCTATCTAGTTTCCAGTGACTGCTTCTTTTTACTCTGTATTTGATTTTTTCCTATTCTTATCTCCTTGCCAAGATACACTATACTATTGAGCATATTGTCAAGCAATCTATTGATCATAGAATGAGATATGATATTCAAGTATCTGCCTCACAAAACCAGCAGTAAACATCTCATTGTAAATCACCTGTGTTCTACTCTTTGGAAACATACAGCAACTAAATTTTAGGTCAGCAACTTTAACCTAGAAACTACCACCACCTAGTTCAAACAAAATGAGCTACAGAGTGTTCTCTATTGCTTAGGCATAATCTATATTAATCTTTCCTGGCTGTCTGATTTTTTAAAAATTAAAACATATGTGCCATAAAATTGCTTCTGTTGAAAAGACAAAAGATAAATGGACTGTTTAAAAAAGGACCAGTTACATCACAGATAGAGAACAGCAGAAAAAAATAAAAACATTATGAAGGGGATGTTACTCACTCCTGATGAATAGAACAGAATACATCTATGCAATGCAGAAAGCTGAAAGAAGATCACAGGTTCAGAAACACATCAAAGTGGAGGGTCAACTAAACAGTGCATGAGAATATAGAAAGACCACTATTCACCCTTCATAATCTGGCAATGCAGAGCAATTACAGCAACTGTACCTTGAGGGCAGCTTGGAGATGCTTTCATAATGTGATGTTACAGTGACATCCTCGGCTGACTGCCCTCTTCCCGTACATAGCCAGATGTGTAAACTGTCTAGCTGTGTATGGCAAATCCATTTTTCCCCAGAAAGCTTGAGGTGGCAGCTCATGTTCTGCTGAATTGATCTGGACAGGTGCAGTAAAACCTAAGCTTCTAGTGGTTCTTCCACCTGTGCATGTACAGATTAGCAACCAGGCATGCACTCTGTATGAGGTCAGATACCGCTGTGAATGATTCTTCCCTTCCCTGGCATCAGCACAACAGTTCCCTGATCTGGAAGGATCATGAAATAGGTGACATTTCAGTAAGTACAACAGGCCAGGTTGTACTCAGGATCACATCATGTGGTTCCACTGAATCCTTTTATAAATGGCATTTGTATATGACTGGCTGACACAGCGCCAAAGAAATCATGCCCTCATCTATTCTGATTACAAAGGTGTATTCAACACAGCTGACACACTAAACAAACAACTCAGCAATCTACAACTTTTAAAAAATACTGTAACCTTTCTTTTGGAAAAAAAAAAAAGTTGTATCTGTACAGAGGATGTTGTGGAGCTGCCGCTAAGTTGTGACATGTGAGCTCTGTCGCTTGATTTCACATACGTGAGAAAACCAAGGACATCTAATTCTCAATATTGTTACTGCTACTTCTGCTCTGGTTATCTGAGGAACTGCAAAAGAGCTGTGTCATGAATGAGTGGTTTAGGTTGCTCAAAGAATCACCATCAAACACATCAGCAAAAGTAGGTTTGATATGAATTTGTAAAAGCACAACTTTAAGTCTGACGGCAAGACTCACTATATTACTTACTATATGGATGAAATATACAAACAAAAATTGATTTAGAATTGAGCTTGTCTAGAAGACACAAGAGTATAAGGGATGCTGAGTGCTTTATATCCTTTAAGATACGAGCCATTGACCATGTCTGAGTCAAAGATTCAAACTAGCCATGCCTAAGGTCTCATTGGGAGTTTAGGAAGTAAGGATGTCCACTCTGAACCTCAGATTCAATCATGAAACAGGGCTGCAGGATCTTCTAGTATGTTTCTCCCACGTTGATTCCTGTATAGAAAAGCTGGCTAGGCCATGGGGTCATGAGAAGCTTGCAGTACTTCCCAGGCTGGAAATTAGCTAACAACAGTAAAATGGGTCCTGCTAAGACAGGATCAAAATAAAACCATACTGCAGATGTAAATTATGGTTTTTAAAAAAAGCAATTTACAATGAAACAAGCTGTAAATCAGATCAACTACTGAATTTTCAAACACACACGTGGCATTTTCAAACATACTACCTGTAGTAGTTCAAACAGGTACAATAGGTACCACATATATAGGTCACATTTTCACTGCCTTCGCACACCTTCAAGAAGAGGCTTTTTTAGACTAAATATTGCCCTGCCATGAATGCTGCTTGTGCAAACGGGTGGGGCACCAATCCCAAGAGCTGGGAAGACAAACTCATCCTGGTTTTGGGTGGCAGGGTGCTCCTTCTTAACCCAGACTGTACCTGAAACTGGAAGCTGGTTTAGAGAAGGGATGGGCGCAACCTGTCCCTTGCTTCTTCCCAAAACCCGCGGGGACTGCTGGAAGCGGCGGCACGATGCTGACCGGAGCGGCCGGCCAGAAGAGCAGGAGTCAGGTGGGAGCTCCCGCTTCCCCGGTACCGCTTTCCGTCCTCGGGGACAGCTGCATCCCTTCCCGGGAGAGACCACCGTGCTGCCTGCCAGCAAGGGAAATCCCCGATTCTCCTCGGGCTCTGCCTCCATCTGCCTCTTGAGGTACTGCCCAGCGGGGATCGCGGGGGAAGAGGAGGCTCTCAGCCCCGCCAGCCCCGCAGCCCACTGGCTGGGCCAGGTGGGGAGACCAGAGCCGGCTCAGCTGAGCTCCGCCGCGGGGACCCATCGGACGCCGCCGCGCTCACAGCTGCCCGTGTGGTGGCGGAGCGGCGCGGCGCGGCGCGGCTGGGCGCGGGCCCGTCCCGGCGGAGGGCGCGGCCCGTCCCGCCCCCGCGCCGCGCACGGCGCCAACAGCCCGAGCGGCGGCACCACCTCGGCGGCGCTGGGCTGGGCTCGGCTCCCCCCGCGCGTCTTTCTCGCCGCCTTTCCTGTCTGCATCCTCCCCGGTCCCGTCCCCCCCCCAACCCCCCCCCGCCATTTTCACCCGGGAGGAGCTCGGAGGGACTTTCCTGAAACTTCGCGGGGAAACTCGCCCGGCGCCTCCGGGGCGGCCGCAAACTTTTCGCGGCGGCGCCCGACTCGGTCCCTCCGTCCCTGACTCCTCGGTTGCGGCGGCGGCTCCGGCGGGAAGTTCCCGATGAGCGCCCCTCCGCTGATCCGGCCGCCCAGCCCGCTGCCGCCGCCGGGGGCTGCTGCCGGCGGCGGTGTCGCCTTTCACCTCCAGATCGGGCTGAGCCGGGAGCCGGTGCTGCTGCTGCAGGACTCCTCGGGGGACTTCAGCCTCGCCCACGTCCGGGAAATGGCTTGCTCCATCGTAGACCAGAAGGTAAGAAGAAGGCCTCAAAGAGAGCTCCCTCCCGCCGCCCGGGACCCACTGCCCCCGAGCGCTGTTGTTGGCTGTAAACTTTCCTTTCCCGGCGGCTCTGCTGCGGGGTTAAACGAAACCCGTCCCAGCTTCCCTGCCGCCGGCCCCACTTCCTTCCCCCGGGCGCCCCTCTTGTCTCTGCCGTGCCCCCCGCGACCCCGGTGCGGAGGAGGTTTTGTGCGGGATGCTCGCGTGCGAGTTTGACTTTTATTTTGCTGGCCGGGGACGTAAGTGGCTTTGCGAACTAAAAGCCGTTATTAAAAACAAACTCCGCCCGGATCTATCCGCTGATTTTTAACGCTGCGGAAGCGGGGGGCGCGGGGGGCAGAGAGCTGTCAGCTGTGATGGCAGCGCGGCGCCCCCGGGGGCAGTTCACGCTGTCCCGGCCTCTGCGGGAAAAGGAAAGTTTCCACTTAGGAAAAAAAAAAAAAACCAAAAAACAAACCAAACAGTAACAAGGAAAAACCAACCCCGAGAGCCCAGGATTCAAAGCGGCGCTTCGCGCTTCGCACGCCTTTCCTTGTGCCGGGCAGCCCGGCTGAGCCGCCGGCCGGGGCTGGGGCCCCGCGGTGCTGCCGGCCGGTGCCGGGCCGTGGGTGCGGGGCGGCGCTGGGGGCCGGCCCCGGGAGCTGGCAGGTGGCCGCGGCGCCGGGGGACACTGAGTCAGCCCCGGCCGGCGGCTGCTGCGGGCGGCCGTGGGGCGCTGGGTCGGTGGGTGGGGAGCCCCGCTGCCCGCGGGGGTTGGCACCGACCGCGACCCCTCCGGAGCGACACCATCGTCAGGCGCAGTTCACCTGCGCTTAGGTCAAACTCGCTCTATGCGTTTATGCAACAGTCGTGTTGTATTATAAAGTTCTACTTTTTTCCGTGTTTGTTTTGTGAAAGTATCATAGGGATTGCAAAGGAGAAAAAAGCCAGGCTAAATATTCAGGATGATTATAATGGAAAAGGATTGTCTTCCTCTTCCCCTTTGTTTGTACAGAGGTAAAATAATTTCAGGCAGGGATATATATATATATATATATATATATATATATATATAAAGTTCATAGCTTTGCCTTACGTCTCTTCGTAGTTCATCAACCTGAACTTCACTGAATAGTGGAACTTCTTTTTTGTTGAAGAGCTACTAATGAAGTATTTTCAAAAAAGTATAAAATATGCATCCTTATTTCTAAATTTTGCATTCTTCATAGTTTAAGAAGTGGCTATCTGCTTTTTAAAATTAAATTTTGGAGAGAAGTGTACGCTATGTATGTTACCATATTTGTTTTTAAAGCTAGGCCAACGCTTGTCACTTAGTCACATATATGTCTGAAACAGCTTAACTATTTCACCATTCAGAAGTTGTGCTAGCAATAATGGAAAAGCTAAGATTGTTGTATTCATTGTTTCTATTTACTGTTCTTGAGTAGTTTATTAATTAATGGGCTTACTGTAAGCTTGATTTTAAACCTCATTTCCTAACAATGTACCATTGTGTAAAGAAAACGAAATGTGCTGGCCTGTGCTCAAACAGTCAAACTTACTTGAGTGAGTACTGACATAAAAATTTTGAACCCTAGTTTGTTCCAGTTTCTTAATTGCATAGAAGAGAGCATCATGTAGCTGCTTCTCTGCAGGGCACAGTTGAACAAGGAACTTGCTTCGAGTCATAGTTTCTCAGAGGTGAAATAAATGTTTTTTCCCAGGGCTGTCGAGAGGGAAGTGGCTCAAAGAAAGGGAAAACTGGAAGAAAGATAGGCTTTGGTTTGTTTATTTTTATTTTATTTTCTTGTTAAATGATGGCCTCTACCTCCTCCACCCTGCAGAGCAATTTGTATGTTATTTAGTCCTTAGAGTCTCCATTTTCGGCTTAAGGCTGCAAGTGTGTCTGTATACGTGATTTTATTAGCATGCATTGTTTCACTAAACATGATGGGATTGTTTGTGTATTCAATGTTACTTGGCACACTGCCAGAGACTTAAAAAAAATTATGTGATATATAAAGCTGTTACAAGGTAACTATTTGTTTGTTGTAGTTTCAGGATTTTATCCTTTCCTGGCATGATTTGCAATGGTGTCTACTCTTGATTTTATAACAAAGATGTATTTGCTTATCACAGTCAAGCAGGAGACTATACTGTGAAGAATTTTATAGTGAAATCTCATGCTATTTTTGAAGTTTCTCTGGGTCTGTAGAGTAGTGGTCAACCAGGTAAAAATTCCCTTCCAAACTTTCTATTTGGTCTGGACTGATGAAGCAGTATAAAAGGATGAGAAATTGTGGGTTTGTTTTTCTCAGTGTTTGTTAGACTGCTAAAATCAACATTGTGTCTGTGGTGTGCTGTTAAATATTTAAGCATTCCTCTTGTACACAGCTTTAGTTTTAGGATTGATGCTGAAGAAAAATCAGCACAGAGTCAGTGTTTATAGGGAGCCTCTTCCATGGTAGTGTGAGCATACCTGATTTGAGATGGCTGTGACCCTTACTCTGCACAGGTTTATACACCCACTTAATTTACTCCTGCTGAAAATTTGCGTTAGGTTGAAATAAACTTCTCAGAGTGTGCAGAGTGAAGAATATGTAGGCCTGAGTAGGGTGTTAATACAGTGTGTGTGGGTAAATAGATATATTTATGTGTGTGTATATGTATAGTCCCTCCCTATTTCTATATCTTTATGTGGTAGTTTTGTATATAAATAATGTACGTGTGTTCACAAATATAAAAGTTAATGCTAGGTATAATTTAGTAGTTCATGTTTCCTTATAAACATGTATTTGCATTTACTTACGTTAGAGTACTTTAACTTTTGCACTTCAGTTGCTGTTTAGGTTTTTAATTTCGCTAGAGTATAATTATATTGATGATCTAATGTACATGATGTGAAAAATTGAATGAATGAGGTGTGGCTTTTTCTCTATTTTACATGAGACATTCTTTCAGAAATTTTATTCTGAGATAACTGTAAAGGCATTTCCTTTACAAATCTGAAGATGAAATGGTGCATACTGATTTCTGGCATAATTTCAAGCACATTTAAATCTGTTAAGAACTGTTCTGAAGACAATAATATTTGATTCCTTTAAGTTTGTGTATTTTGCTTGTCTTGCTTAGAGCCAGTGACATGAAAATCTTGAGACTTGTTGATGTGGGGTTATTTTTTTTCCAGTAAAAATGGATCTTTAGCATTTAAATGATGATACAGTTGACAAGAAATGAGGATCAACTTTAAAATATGTGCCAGTGTTTGACTTCTAGGCTGACTCCTCCACAAGAACAGTGGGAGGATATTGTAAAATATGTTTGTTTTCTGAAGATAAATAGTATGAATTATTGCCCTTTTTGAGTTAGCGGCACACAGTAAAACCACTTCTCCAGGGCAGAAGTGCGCTTTAATTATATGGAATTACCATGTTACCAAAGAGTTATTATATTAAAAAGATAAAGAAAGTAATCTTTGTACAACTTTTTAATACAAATCCATGCAAGTTTAATTCAAAGGGGATATTATTATTTGTATTTTGTGTTTATTGGAATTCTTTGTCATCATTATAGCTCGCATATGATGAGTTGGGGTACTGTGGTGGCATTGCCAAGTTTTAGAAACTTTGAGTTTTCAAGTAAATACACAAGGCAGTGTTATTTGACTTTAGAATGTGTATTTTATAAAATAGCTTTTAGGTCCGCCATTAAGATCACATGCTGGTTAGGCCTTCAGCACTAGAAGACTTAGAAGTTGTGAGGAATACAAAAATCATAAATACAAGGAAAGAAATTGATCATAAACAGAGGAAAAAATATTTGAGCTGCATAGGCTGTGTAGTTCAGACTGATTTATAAAATTAGTGTTGTAGATGATTCCGTGGTTTGAATAATTCTGAAATTTTACAGTAGGAAATAAAGATAATAAAGGGAGAGGCCATTTTGGGAAAGGCAAAGGATAAAAAGAAAAGTACTTCGTTTAAATAGCATATGGAATACTGTGCCCAGATTCATCTTTATTAAAGGTTATCTGGTGTTAAATTACAATCAAATTTAAAATTAAATCAAGAGCTGTGTTAAGAGTATGCCTGAGAGCTGAACCAAACACATTTAGGAATGGGTATGCATCTACTTTTGCTTCTAGTTGTCATTATAAGGGAAAATCTAACTTAAATAAAAAGGGAAAACAAAAATGAACTCAGTTTTGTTTTCTTAGGCTGGAATCTCTTATGGTCTGAGCATAGAAAGGAGAAGACCTTTCCCAAAGGTTGATGTGAAAATATATTTATCTTTTTCTGCAATGTTTTTAAGCAGTCATGGAAAACATGTGGGGTTTGTTTATATGAATTATGGGGGTGTTTTTTGTTTGGGTGGGTTTTTTGTTTGTTTTTCCCCCCAAACCTACATATTGTCCTAAAATAAACAAAAGCCTGGTGGTAATTAAATCAACTCCTCTAGAGTCGGATAGGGACTCAGGGTACATGAGGTACTACAGAGATTTTTAGCTTCAATAAACAGAAATTGACAGGTTTTTACTATGCTGACTAGGAGTCATAGTCATTCATTCAAACACACAAATGTAAACATTTCATGGATACACAACACTGTTTTCTGTAGTCACAGTCTTTATGTGTTCTAGAGAAGTTATTGCAGATGTGGTGTTTGTGATAGTTAAATTCTCATGGTGTCTTTTACTGGTGTACACTGATAACAAAGTGTTAATTTTGTTTTTCCATGAAGTGAGTTTTTCTCAGCACCCAAGTGCTTTCCTTTGCCCGTGCTGTGGAAGTATTGAGTTGTTAAATTGAATTTGAGAAATGCAGGGTGCCTTGTTGTTATCCATGTAAACATTTTCCAAACTCAAGGGAGACTTTTGATGTTTACAGTTTAATCTTTTATTGACTTTACATTTGTTGCCCTCCACCCTGGAAACTGTAAGTTGCTGTATTTAACATTAGTTTGTGGCTTAAAGTTATTTTCAGGCCATATTTGAGAGGATGGTAGTAAAATATAACTTCAGTGAAAGGGAGTCAGTCTGAATTATTTTAAAGAAACTGGGCTTTTTAAGAAATGTTAACTCTGTTAGGTCATGCATCCAGATAAGGAAAATTGGTCTAATACCACTAACCTGTGTAGAGCATTTGAGAATTTCCTAGCTAATGGTTGAAGACCATTGAATAGATTGTTATAGAATAAAAAGTAAGATGGAGCTCTAGATAGAGGACAGGCTTCTACCAAAGCCTTTCACACCTTAATTTTTAAAGGAATTAGAGAGGGAATGTGTTGTTCTTGTGTTATTTCCACTGATGCTTTCCCCAGGAAATACATAATTTCTATAATGATTTGAAGAAAGTAGAAGATGAATAGGCATATGAGATACTTCTCTCACTGCTTATGAGATTCAGCTCTGTTGCCAGAGAACGATGGAATTTATTGAATGAAGTTGCAACATTTCCCAGGTAGAGGTGTTATGTGGAAATAGTATGGCATGTGCTCATTGCATTTGAAATAGCCAAGGTCTGACTGTCTATCCCATAGAAGTCTTGCTGATTGCACACCACATGATGACCTGAGAATGCACAGAGAGCCCAGTGAGTCCTGAACGTGTGGTGAATTTGCGCTCCTATGTAGGTGATCTCTGCGGTGGATTGTGTGAAACACCCTGGTACATGGCAAATCCCTGTATGGATTTGTGCAGACTTTGACCATAGGTGTTTTCCTGTGACTTCTGGAAATCTCTCACAAACATCTGAAACTAAGTTGTTCTTCTTACCTAGATTTTCTTTCCCTTCCTCTGTGTTTGGAGAAATCTGCCTGTATGGTTACTATATGTTTATACTTGCAAGGTTACTTGCAAGGAAACAAACACGCTTAGTGAAGACTGCTTATTGTTACTTTTGGTTTCCTACCTTTACTGTATTTTGTATATGAAACTATTTCAGTTAAAAACTTCTGCCAAATGTGTGTTTGCTTTTTTTCAGTGGTTATGCCAGCAATTAGTTTTAAGATACAAAAATATAGAATTAAAAATTACAATAGAGACAACTCTTGATCTCAATGTACTTGGTGTCTGTCTGTCTCAAGCAACCTATGATAAGCACATGCATTGTATCTAGATATTTTTAAAATTACAGTTGTGTAGGTCTCTGGCTTTTTGACTGGTTGACATCAGAAATGTTTATGTTGACATTATGTAATATGGTTACAGTTACATAGTTGCAATCAAGTATATAATTAAAATCTCTCAGGTGTTTATCCAAAGTGTAGGTGAACTGTCCTCTTAAATACTTGATTAATCTTCCCTGTAGACCAGTGTGGCTGTATATGTTGTATATCTTTATGTATATCTTTAGCCAGTGTTGGCAGTTGACTTGTTGTAATGGTTTTAATTTAATAAAACCGGGCGGAAACACCAATTAATGTAGGGGTTTTATATTATTTTTTTTGTGGGAGGGAGAGATTAGGAGAAAAAAATAAACAAAGCAGGTTTAAGCTTAAAAATGAACAAAAATAGTTTTATTAACATATATTAAAAGAATGAGGAGGAAAGAAAAAAAAAGAGAAAAAAGCTTAAACTAAAACAGAATGACACTTTAAAACATGCTTCTTTCCTTTTACTAACTATTAATTTTCTTATTGAACAGCACAGAAAGACACAACTTAGGATTTTCAGTTTCACTATTTAGACATAACCACTCATTATCTTAGGAGAAGAGTCTTTCTAAGATCTTTTATGAAGACGTTTGCCACAAGACAAAATAGTCCAGTGCTCCCAAAGTCATACATCTGCTGCCGCCCGGAGTTGTCACAGACTGTGATGTTCTATCTGCAGAGCTTCTCAGTGTATCTGGGGTACTATTTACGAATACTTCTTCTTATCTAAAATTATTTTTGTCTCAAAAGGCTGAGACCTCCTTTTAACCCAAGAGTGGGGGCTTTAAAGTTCCCAAATAAATCTCAATTGCATCAGTCCTTAATTTTGATTAGAATAGCATTCTACCCAAATAATACTAAGATGCTGCAAAGAACAGTTCATTTCTTCATAATTTACCTTAGAAAAGTCTGGTTAAAAATGTCTACTTCTTCAATCCTATTCCAATATTAGTAGTTCTTTCACTTCTCATCTAACTGACTTCATTTGGTATCTGTTCTGTGTACCCTTATGTTTTCTTTCTTCTTTCTCTCAAGGAAGAATTGTGCTTTAAAAGTTCCATGTTGCTAGAAAAAAGGGTTAAATCTGTTCGGGCTGGCAAAAACCACGCAAGGCTGCAAGAGCTGAAGAAAATACAAAGCTGTGCTGATGGAAGAAACTAGTAGATGTCCTTTTTTCCACCCCTCGGTCTCATCTAGGGCAGCCCGGCTCAGAGTTGTTATGGAGGTGCAGCTTGCTTTCTCTGCTGCCAGCGGTGATTAAGCTGGGCCATGTTCTGGCCCCTTCTGCCGTGGTCTGAGCACATGGCCCCGCACTGCCGAGCTGCAGCGGCCCCTCTCCCCTGCCAGCAAGCGAGGGAAAGGGGCTCAGCCGGCCCCGGCCCTCCCTGTGCGGGCAGCAGCCTTCAGAAGCCTGGCGAGGCCCGGCCCGGCCGCCCAGAGGGGCAGCAGAGCCCAGCCGGGTCCAACCACGGTGTTACCTCATAGCAGATCACTGAAGAGAGAGAGAGACCGATTTCCCGCCGTTAGTTTTTAAATGTCTCCTCCAGAGTCACATCGACGTTTCCCATTGGTCAACTTAGCTGCCAATATCCTGGCCAGCTTTTTGATAGGTCCTTGTTCTCCTCCCCAAACTACTCCACGGTTAGGGCAGGGAAAAAATATCTCACAATTTTCTATAACTAGAAAACAAAATTGTGCCAACCCATGATACTTGTATATGTCTCTTGATGCTTGGAGGAGGACTTCCTTTTCTTCCGGAGCTACTGCATGCCTTCTGCATACTGGCAAATTGTTATTTGTAAAGTCTTCCTTGTGCTGTGTTCTGGTAAAATCATAGAATGATTAGTGGTTGGAAGGCACCTTAATGATCACAGAATCACAGAATGGGTAAGGTTGGCTTCTTAGCCCAGAGTTGGCTTCTAGGCTGCAAGTGAACATTGACAGCTCATTTTGAGCTTTTTGGTTCAAAAACATCCTGGAATCTTTCTCCCTAGGGCTAGTCTTGATCCCTTCTCTCTCCAGCCTCTACTTGTGCTGGAATTGCCTCAACCCAGGTGCAGGACTTTGCACTCGGCCTCGCTGTGCTCCTGAGGTTTCCACAAGCCCCTGTCTCCAGCCTGTCAGGGACCCTCTGGATGGCATCATTTCCTCCAGCTCGTCCACTGCACCACACAGCTTGGTGTCAGTAGCTAGCTTGCTGACAGTGCTCTCAGTCCAGCTGTCCGTGTCACCGACAAAGCTGTTAAAAATGCCCATCTCAGTACCAGCCCCTGAGGAACATCCACTCCTCGCTGCTTTCTTTAGCTGTTGAGCTGGTCATTGCAACTGAGTGCTACCATCCAGACAAATTCTACCTACTGAGAGGTCCATCCATTAAATCCACATCTCTCCACCTTAGTGAGGAGGATGTAGTGCAGTTCAGTTTCAACTGCTTTGCACAAGGCCATTAATATAAAGTCCTCTGCTCTTCCGTTATCTACTGCTGCTGTAACCCCATTGTAGAAGGACCCCAAATTTCTCAGGTATGATTTGCCTTTAGTGGAGCCATTAGTTAGCCATCACCAGTCACCTTATTGTTTTCCACTTTGCCTTAGTGTACAAGGGGAGCTGTTCTGTGATTTAGCTAGGCACTGAGATGAGAAAACAGTTGCTTCATTTTTCTATATCAGACTTGAGTGTCACTTTTGCAGGGTTGATTGTAGAGGTTCTGCTAGAAAGGCTACCTAAATTTTGTTATTGTGTCTCACTTGCTACAAAAGAACCTGCTCTGCTCTGACATCCCCTTTGTTTACATTTTCCTGGCTTGTGGCTTTGGTATGAATGTCCAGGATTTTGCAGACCAAAACAGATTTCTTTCATAGGCTTTCAACTTTTTTCATCTTCATACACTTTTAGTACTGCTAAATAAGCTGCTACTTTTTGAGACTTTTCTTTCTTTTTAAATATTTCTATCCAGGAAATGATAGCAGACTTGTTTTCACTTAAAACCCATGTTTATGATTAAAGTAAATTGTGCATATCAGCTTTTGATCTTTTAAAGTGTAAAACATTGACATATGCACTTCAAGTCAGCTACTTCATGAAGCAAATTTTTGTTTTCTAAATGCTCTTCTAGTTTTATCTGCTGAAACAACATGGAAGGGTAGTGTAGCGTACCACACCATGTTGAGATAACACTTTGGATATACTGCAGTGATTTATGCATAAAGTTAGGCATAAATTCCAGTGTATGTCTTTTTTCTACTTTCTCTTCCTCCACTGTGGCTTCCTTTTTCTTGTTCCTTATATGTGTTTTCTTCTTCAGCTGAGGAAAACTTAGTTGAGAGGTAAGATTTCATTTGTCCAGCTATACAATACGTATATTCATGTTGTATTGCTTACATAGCCTGTTGTGTGTTCCTCTTCTGCAGTCAGAACCACATCAGAAATAGTATTATGACATTCAAGATAAAATATAGTCATTATTTTGATTAAAATTTATCAATTTTTTTTTAAAGTTAAGAAACATGAATGTACATCATCTAATCTGGTTCTCGGCTGTTTCCTAAGAGAAGAGGCGTTTACGGACTTTTATTACTGGTGGGCATAAAAGGGTTTTCCTTTGACTTTAGGGACAAGGTGTATACAAAGATTGTACATTTGTTGTACATTTTAAAAGGGCTGTGTGTGAATGTGTCCTGTGTAGTCTGAAATCATGTTCTATGTCTTCTTTCTTCAAATTATTTTTTAAAAATTCAACCTTGAGAAATATTTTTTTCCCAAGTGTTAGAAATAGTTTTTGTCAACAGCTTGTCAGATGAAAAAGCACAGGCAAGACACAGCTGGGTCTGGGAGAAACATTCTGGCTATGAGGCAATTTTCCTGAAAGATCCTTGTCCTTAAAAATGTCAACTTACCTATCGCCTGATCTTTCCTCTTGAGAAATCCCTTTGCAAAAAAATAGAAATTACTAATGTATGAGGGCTGTAGTCATCAAGCATACTCTGCTCTCCCTCTTGGCAGCACTGTATGTCGTTATGTTAGTTATGAGTGCTAAGCTAGGGACTTGTATTCAGGCTGAAACATTTCTGAAAGCCTCATAGAACCTTGGGCCACAGAGGGTTAAACTTCTTAAATTGTGTTATTAATCCATGGCGTGATGGTGTGTGCCATGAAGAAAACCTTGCTGATAAGGAGATGGCAGTATGAATTGATGTTTTCAGTTTAGCTGCGACAATTTTCCCATTTTGCTCTGAAGTTCAGCCCCTTCTGCATCAGTTTTTAAGGGCGGGGTTACAGGTCTGTTTGTGTGACAGGACTCTAGGTTGTAAGTGTTGTTCTTACCTCTCTGAGAATTACGTGCTGACACCCAAAGTCAACTACGTCTAGAAAAATGTGAAAATGACATACCAGAATAATAACAATATACATACTGTAGATATCTGAAAGGTTGAACTCATGCCTTTGTTCTGTTATTTTTATTCTGCTTACCTCTAAATAGAAGGAATGCAACAAAATATCTAGAGTATGAGTAGGAGTCTGTTCAATTCCAAACCCACGCAGTTTTCACTGCATTCCTAACAGTTGTCTGTCCTACATGTAAAAAAAAAAAAAAAGAGTGAAAATTGAAACAATCTGGTCAAATTTATGTGCGCTTGTGTAGGGGTGGAGGGACTTAAGTTAGGAGAAAAGACCTCTTCATTTTAGACTATGTGATTTCTGGAGGAAAATTAAACATTGCTGTCTGTGTGTTATCCTTCTCATGTAACAGTATGTCTGCAGACCATTTTGTCACAGGGCAAATCGTCATAGCAGTAAAGGTTCAGGTAACTGAAACAGAATGTCAGGCAGAAAATATAGTAAAATCAAATAGTTTGGAAAATAAAAATACTTGTCCTCTACATCTAGAAATATCTCTAGTATATCTTTAATCTGTGTTTATGATCATGTATCATGCCATGTGGACTTGACCTGGGGATTGGCATGTTTTTTAAATCTTACGAAGAAATGCCAGTGTTCTGACTTTGTTCTTAAACTAGCTTAAATGATCATCCAATGTAAACTTCCTCTTTCTTTATTTCTTTCATTTGACTACTTTTATTTAGTAACTCATACAAAACTCAGGAGATTCTCAGCTGTATTCTGGTGCTAAATTGGTTCTTGGTGTGAACTCTTAAGAAGTCCAAGTTTACAAAGCTGGTAGAGCTAAACTCTTCCAGATGGTGACAGGGGCTGAAACCAAGAACTGAGAATTAGGGTTTGAAAGAGATTCAGGTCGGACATTAGGTAAAAATACTCTCTGATAGGACAGTAGTGCAATATTGCAACAGGTGCACAGAGAGATGATGGAGACTTCATCCTTTGTTTTTGGACTAGGGTAAACAAAACCTTGTGTTGATGGTAGTTCAGCTATAAGAGAGAAGTCTAGGTAACTTTCAGAGGTTCTGATGTTTCTGTGATTCTCAGAGTATGCAGTGAATCTTTGTTTATATTTTTCCATTTGTTACATTAATGCCTACTATATATTAGCTTGCCTGTAGTATAGTAGAACCTTATTATATATTGCTATATTTTTGTGTACAGGGAAGAAGTCCCTCCCTTCAGTACTTCGCAGTCAGGGTGTACTAGACGGCTGGTGATTACACCACATCTTGAACTGCATTGAATGATATCTCAGCATATAAACGCAGCACTTTAATGGCAGTATCTTTGAAAGAGACGATGTGAAATGCATCTTAGGTGGTGGACAAAAGCACGGTAATTCCTTAGGGAAAATTGTTAATAAAAACCACACCAACCCTTTCCATATGAAATAAAGACCTCTAATCTTACAGATTAGACATAAAAAAATAGTTAGAGGAATGGCCTGCTGAGTTATCTATTGTTATAGAATGGTGATGGGTTGGTCTGTGCAGGAAGGATGGATGTGAAGTAACACACCCATCTGCTGCAAAATTTGTTTCAAATGGAACAATGTGCAGCTTTTCTAGGAAGGAAGATGATACGCTGCTCAAGTGAACTGACGAGTACATGTTTGATTTATCTGTCCTTTCAGGGAGGACCATGTGCATGTTAAGAGATGTTTTGCAGGGCAAAAGATGCATTATTTAGACCTCACCTTGCTGTTAGGGCTTAGTGGGAAGACCAAGGTAACAGCCAAGCTAAAGTTGATATTTGTTGTCCTAGGCTGCAATGTGAGATGTGCCAAAAGTATGTATTCTATCACCATCTACATGAGCTGTTGAAACTAGGTTGGGCAGTGTTTCCCTTGCCCCCTCCCTCCAGACTATCTTCTGTTAATGGCCCATTAATGCCCTGCTCCATGACTCATAGATAACTCCCTCCAGGAGCTATCTCTGTTTAATGGGCAATCAAGGACCCATTGCAAGACTGATAAAATGATATCAGCCCATTGTGAGATGCTCCACCCAGGGGGAGGAGCCAAGCATTCCCACCTGGATATAATCTGGGATTTGGGACAGCACAGGCAGCCTTACCCACTGGATTCCCAGAGGACAGGAGCTACCAGATCTTTCTATGGGATCACTGCTTCAACAAGACCACTTCATCTGGACTGCTACCAGCACCCTAACTAACATATCACTGACAGAGTCAGAGTCAGAATCTTTTGTACTGTTGCATTTATTTTATTTTACCTCAGTGTTTTTTGTTTTGTTTTGTTTTGTTTTGTTATGTTTTTTGTGGTTTTTTCCTGCTTCTCCTGTTAAATTGTTTTTCTAACTTGGAGTTTCTCGCTGGTTTTGCTTTCAAGCCAGCACAGTTGTACTGCTTCTTGTTTTAATTCCACTTTCACCTGTGCTCATTGTTCTTGTGCTTCTTAACAGGCTCTTGTTGGCTGGTGACATTATATAATTTAGGCATCTAAAGTTACTATCCTGGACTGGTAAGTAGTTGAGGGCATGCCAGTCCAAACTAAAATTTGGCTGCTGACTTTTCAACATATTTTAATGTGCTGTGCATTCACAGTTAGCACATATGTGCAATTGTATGTTTAAATTGAAGAGTTTTAACAACACTTGGTAACCTTCAGAGCACTGTTTCATATTGTAAGCACATAATTTTATTTAATACCTTGCCTTACTCAGAAGTAAATGAGTTATGTTGTTAAAAAAAGGAAATACACGTTTTGTCAGTTTTACTAACAACTGAGCAAGTTTTTGGGTTTTTTTTTTTGGGTATGCTATAACAAGGAGAATAAAAATCCTTTTGAAGACTGACGTGTGAAACAAGAATTTCTAAACTTTTTTAAAGCTATTGAAAATCACACCTGTTTGTTCAAAGATGGCCTAAGAACAAAAAACTTAATCTCATCAGTTTAAAAGATCAGCAAATATCTACTTCCTTATTCAAGAGGTAAATAAACCAATATGTAAAAACTTCATAGAATATATTTGTAGATGACTCAGGGAAAGATCAGAAGGGAAAAAAACCTTGTTTGTTGATCTCACGGATATACGGAGTGTATCAATTACTGGTGAGCGAAGCTACATTGTTCAATTTAGAAAGCATATTTTTATTCTGTTAACTGAATTTTTGAGTAGTAATGTCACTGTTTCCCCCCTCTATTTAGCACAAGCAGGATGTTCTGAAAACAACAAAACATCATTACATAACAAGAGGGGCTTTCCAAGGAGCATATCAAACCTTAACTTCTACCTTTTGAATAAAGCTTAAAATAATAGCGTAAAAATCTTTCACTAGTGTGGCTTGATTGTTATCCCCTCGTTTCCCTTCTGTGTTTCAAACAAAGATGAATTTCACTTGCCATGTTGAGAACATGCTTAAATGAGTACAGCTAAACAGTAGGACGAGTTTAAAAAAAATGGAAACGTCACCTTATGATATCTACATTTATAAATATTAATACCTATTTTAATCTAAGAAAGGTGCTATTTTTTGATTCCAAAGTTTGCATTAAGATTCTTATGAAATGATGATCAACCAGCTGTATGACAATTTGAAAATACATGAGGCTTTAAATTAGAATAACCTGTGTTTTTGTTCTTTCTCTGGATATCAGTGGGAGAATGGGAGCAGATGACTTGAGTGGACACTATTGAAAGAACTAGATTTTGGGTTTTTTTTCTGAGAATTAAGTTGCTTTTTAGTCTTTCATCCCTGCCTTCTCATGCCCAGGTTTGGTTTTCTTTCATGTTTAGTTCAGTTACATTTGATGAAAAACTAGTAATAGCAGAGAGAACTTCATTCTTTTTTTTCAAAGAGGCCAAAATCAGCATATAACAAGGGGACAGGTAAACCTTACTGAAGGTAGTCTGCCTTGGACTTCAGGCTTTTAGTTTGGAGAGAATTCATATGGGATTCAAACATTTCAACAGGCTTAAGCATAGAAAAAATTGTGTCAGCATTGATAAATTGTGAGACAAATACGTTGGAAATCAAGCTTTATTATAACTGGGTTAAATGGATGCAAATCATTGGGCATCCTTGGATTTAGTTCTGCCTTCTAATTTTCCTCAGCAGATAACACTAAAGAAACTTGTTAGTAGGTTCTCTAGTTATATGTAAATTTGTAAATACTGATAGAATATGAACATGCTTTCCTAAATTAGTTGTTTATTATAAAGGCCTTTCATCACATCACTGTGCTACTGGGAGACAGTGCTGCTGTTGTACTCAGCTTACAGGACTGGCTCTATGGATAGTACAGTGATGTAAAGATGAAATGTAACTCCTTGCAGGTTTTGATAGCTTTTTTGAGCTTTCCTGTGATACCTGCAGTGTTCAAAAGTTTGATTCTGAAATCAGTTTAGACTGATCAGAGAGTAGTCTTACAGAAAGAGTAGTCTGTCAAATTAAATTATCTAAAATTCTATTAAAGATCTAAGTTAGTGATCTGTTCTAGGCAATATTCTCAGTTTTTACTGTCTTACTTTAAGACTTCCCCTTTCCCCCCTCCTACTCTCCAGTGTATTTGGTATCTACACTCTTATATTCTCCAAGCTTGGATACCTTGGATTATGTATGATGTCAAGGATTTCTGAGTAGTGTTTAAGTCATTTACAGGGCTGCCAAGTGCAAATGTGGTCTGGTGCACTCAGCCCAAGAAGGCTCTGAGTAGCAGTTGCTTGGAGAATGGTAGATAAATGGCCATTGGATTAGGAAATCCTACTGTAAGTGAACAGTGCATTGGCAACTGTTGTCCCTGTTGTTAGGTAATGATCAACTGATAATGTTTGTTAAATACAAAAAGGAACCAAAAAGCCTTTGAATGCATACATTGAAGTAAATTATTGTAGTGAGAGGAAGAATTTTTTTAAATTTTTTGATGGAATTTTTGTTCAAGGGAAAAAAGTGAAGCACACTTGTTCTGTTCCTCTTGTAATATGTATATATCTGCTCTGTGACTTCAGTTATGTGCCACTCTGTAGTACAGCCAGGTAAGCAAGCTGCTATTGCTACAAAGACACATTTCAGCAAGCAGCTCTAGAAACAGGGGCATGACTTGGAAGTGGTTAGTTGTCTTAGTAGATATTTGTTTTCTTCTGACAGAGAAAAAAATTCACAACTTTATCTGTATTTATTGTCACATTTCTCTTTTTTTGTGTGCAGACTTGCTTATGTCACACAGTTTCATATCTTCTACCCTCTGCTTTCTGAAAGTACATTGATGTGTCTCAGCTGTCTTTTCTTCTGCCTAATCCCTAACTAATGATGCTTTAAAATGGTGCTTTAAAAATTAATCAGACTGTTTCTGGGGGAAATGAAAGAGTGATCTGCATGTAATCACTTTATGCAAGGGAAGAAAAACAGTCAAATACATAAATTAATAGTACATAAAAAAGCTTAAGACTTAGAAGTTATACACTGCTGTATTTTGTTAAAAGTTCCTACACCTCCTCAATTTTATTTTCCTCCTGATTTTTAAAATGTATTACTACAAGTGAATCAAATGTGACTCGTAAATGTGAAGGCATATTGGATGTTTTTGTGTTAGAGTATTCAAAAATGTCTTCAAAGTCAAATACTAAATTTCGAAGTGTTTATAAAATATCATGGTTTTCAAAGTAAAATGTTCTCATTTTCTACTTTTCTTGATCCAACTTAAAGATTTGAGAAATAATTATATATTTTTTTCTTACCAGCATGTACCAGTTTGCTACAGGTAGGAAATAAATGACTAATTTGCCTTGTGTTATTTTTCCAATTGAATATATGTTGCATTTTTTTTCAAGTATCACGATGGCTATGCTGACCCCTTTTTAAAATAAAAATAATAATAAAAATGTCTCTATTTCACTGTTACTGATCAAAAAAAGAGCCTGAAAGAGTTAAGAAAAGATGTTGAATTTTATGTTTTTCCATGTGTTTCCACTGCTTGGTTTTACATATGGATTTGAGTGAAGTTGGAGATCATCTGAAGCAGCAGATTATCTTGTCTGGATTATGTAGAAACCAGTTGTATTTTCCCTGAAGAATGCCTGTACCTTATAGTTTTTTCAGTAAAATCTGGCAGAACTTTTTGCATACTGACGAAATGTGAAAATGTGCTAATTTTGCATGCTTTTTTCAATGATATTTTGTGCAGTCTCTCTAGAGGCCTTTTTAAAATAGATTTCATGTAATTAGGATGTATCAACAGAAGTCCATCCATACATATGAAAATTATAAGGTGATCCAAAATCAAGAAAGTGAAAATCAGTTTAATGAGCCTGAGGGCTACGTGAAGACGTTTCAGTGACAACTTCTTATCCATCAGTAATATTCTCTGTAGGAGTGATTAGGTAAACAGGATGGTTGTTGAACAGTGCTTATTCAGGCAGCTTGACATCTACAGCCTAAAACTATCAAATCTGTCTCTCAGAATCCTAGTGGTCTCCTTTTTCCTATCGGGCAAGATTCAGAAAAGTGCAGCCTTGACTTTTGCTAAAATATTTAGGATGTGTGCAAGGTCAATTAGACTTGGCCATAAGGTGGCAGGTGCAGATGTGTTGCATTTGGTATGGCAGAGTGTATTTCAGTTGTAAATTTAAGGTTTTTGTATTTGTGAGGTTGCTTCTTAAAAGGTTGAAAAATCCTTCTGGTTGAAAGCTAGGATGATTTTACAGAATGTTCTGATCTAGACTGATCAGCATGTCTAAAAACATGCAGAAAATTGCCATGCTTCAATAAGATAATTTGGTTTGTGTTTCACATATATTGGGCACTTTATAGCAGCAGAATATAAATTTAAAGCAGTTGGTTATATTATTTGTGCTTATCGTCATAAATCTGAGCAAAACTTGGATACTCTGAAGTTATCTTCAATTTCAGCAATTTGTTTTTTATGATATTAATATGCATGAATGCTTATGAAAAAGAGCATGCCGTTGAATGGGTGCGCTCTTGCTCATCATATGCTAAACTTAATTTGTTTGGTCTTTGTCTCATGAAATGTGGAGGGAATCTGAACTAGAGTTCTAATAATTTCTGATTGCATCATTATTTTTTTCTCTCTCTCCAATTAAAAATGGAATTACAGTTTGTGTGACCTGCTTGGGTTAATTGTGAAGCAGAAGCTGTGTTGTCATGACATGAGAAATCAGTTGAGTAAGCAATGACCAATGCAATTAGAATACATAACTTAATTTGAAAAGTAGGGAGCAAGATGAGAAAAAATTGCTGGAAATATTTTGGGAATATTTATAACTGAGAGCAAGGCAATTTTTTTTTTGAACTACAGAAACTACAAAAATACAGGTCTATGTTAGATATATAGCATTTTGGAGCATTTTGTTTTGTCTTTATGGAGAAAGGATTGTAGAAGAATTCTTCAACAGAATTAAAGATTCAGATTACCAAATTAGTTTACTTCAAAAAAACCTTTACAACTCAATTTGAGGAGCATAAGAAGAGTATCAGTTATGTTTTTATTTCCAGCTTTTTGTTAAGAGGATGTAATTTATTCCCATAGACAAGCATAAATATTACATTTCATGCAATTTCAAATGTAGATTTGAACTCAGAAATAGTATGCTAAAAAACATACAAGAAAATGTTGTGCAGAGTTTTAGTCCAGAATGAATCTTGTGTTTTAATCTTGACTGTTTTAATCTTGACTGTGTTTTTCCAAGAGGGACAATTTTGATTTAAATTGGGTTGGAAAACACTGCACTCTTACCTTGGTTAGAGCTTGAAGCTGTAAAACTTTGCTGTGATATGACTTTACAGCTTAAGAATATTATTATATTTAAAGCAAGACTTTTACTGAATATAAACATAGTAATGTCCTTAATGGTCTCTGTAGCTGCCACGGATTTTCTGTCTGTCAGGATGAGGATAGTTACCTGCATTCTTTAAAGTAAATTAAGCAACAATAAAGTAGGTACTTGAGCTTGGATGGAAGTGGTCATTTATATCTGATCTCAAGGCCCTGAGAAATAGTTGCCTGTGAACGTTTTTAATTTGCCATACACTTCCAGTGTTAGGTTGTTTTGTGTTTGTTTTTCCATCAACTGTTTGCACATGCATGCTTCTTGCATAGCTTCCTGAATGTCAGCCAGCACTCGAGGGCACTTGAGATTGTGTATCTGCAAAAGGAATCTGTTTCCTGGGGAACCTGAAGTTTTTTCTTTTACTTTTAGAATTCTTTTTGTGCAAGCCCAACAATTCTTTCAGAGCTGTAGAAATACTTAGATACCGGTTTTAGGAGACACAAGTAACATGTGAGTGAGTTCTTACTAGTCAGTGCGTGTGCTACTGTAGCTGCAAGAAATAACCCTTGGAAGCAACAAATTTTCAGGGCTTCTCCCCAGCATCAGATGAGTGAATAGGATTTTTGGAATGAGGACTAGGGAACAAAACACAGTGGAATTTACTGACTGAAGTAATGCGTGAAGAAATGTACCCATTTTAAAATAATACCAAATTTTAATAATATATTTTTAACCTGAGAATGAGATATTCTGTAAAATATACAAGGTGAAATTGACCTTTGAAAAAGTAGAAGACAATTAGGGCAGAGCTGTAAAACTGTTGACATCTGGTTCTTTATGCAACATCTCTATCTGGAACCACTTACATGCTATGTTCGAATTTACTTGCAATAGTAGAGCAGGAAATCATGTTTGTACAGCTCACTGCACAAATACGTTGAAGGAGTGAATGCCTAGTAGGTTTAAAGTGATAGGTCCATGCTAGATGTTTCACTGGCAAAGAAAGCAGTTCTTCCGTGGACAACCTGTGGATTGTCTAACCACCTTCACAGTGAAAAATGTCTTTCTAATATCACACTGAAGTTTCTGCTCTTTCAATGTCTACCCATTGCTCCTAGTCCTATCACTACAGTTTGAGGAAGAATCCCTCTCTAGCTTTCCTTCCTCTAGGACCATTTGGGATACTGAAAGATTACTGTGAGGTCTCCATGCAACCTTCTCTTTTCCAGTTTGATTTGTTGCAAATTTTGAATTGTATCTGGTGAATAAGGCAGGGGAAAAAAACCTGGAAGAAGAGAAGAGATAATGACATAGTTTATAAAGTTGAGTGCCATTTTTTGTGTTTGTATCTATCCCCATACCTGCTTCTAGATTGTTTTGTGGAGCAAGTCAAGTAAGTTACTGCCCTGTTGCTTTCTGTCTACTCAGTCCATGAGATCTGGCTTGCTAGTGTAATATCCTGCATCTGCTACTTTAAGAAGTGCTTCATTTTGAATGAACTAAACATGATGTAACAAATACAGACTTATTTTGGGTGTAGGGAAGCAGCAAAAGGGAAGAAAGTGTTGTGGCTTTATCTTCTCAGTTACCCTTCATCTCTATAACCATGTATATATTTATATAACTATATGGAAAAGTGTTTTCCCTTAGTGTTCATGCTGTGGCTCTGACCACATTCCTTCCTTATATTTTGCGAGGGTGTGCCACCTTCATTTATTGATTTGCATTTGCTACATATAACAGGAAGTGCTTTGGAAGGCAGACAAATGTGAAAGAGCAAGCTGGGCACAGGCAGCTACTTTTGGCTTACTCTTCCTTGGACTAAGTTTCTGACAATTCACAGATCTAATCATATTTCTCATTTCATATGCCTGTTATCACAACAATTTAAAAAAAATTAATATACTCTAGCAGACAGTATCATACAAAAGTAATTGAGATTTTTTTCAATTTATTTAATTGAAAATTAAAAAAAAATACTATTTAAAAAAATGATCAGCATCTTCAAATAAGTTGATCATACTGTATCCAAACAGTAAAGGGAAAACAAACCAATTAATCCCAGGCACAGATTGATGGAGGCATCACAAATAGCATTATTATAAGTGTAGACTCAGTAGCATGGTCCTGCAGAGCAGATGGCATTTTCATAGACAGCCTTAATTTTGGCACTTTGAATTTTATGATGTCTGGCTTTGCAAACTTAAACATCTTTTTGTGAATATGCAGATGTATATACTGTTAAACTGATCCAGAAGCATACAAAGGGAATGGAAGTTATTTGTACCAATGTCCATGTGCTTTATCACTAGATTTGAAAAATTGAAATGCTTCTTACAGTTTGCCAATTGACCTAATAACCCAGAGAAACATGTGTAATGTTTTTGTTTTCATTCTGCAGCTGGTCATATCATCGCATTCAGTGATGAAATATTCTATGTTTAGAAAATATCTGTAAATGCTTCACATTTAGAGAAATTCTGAGATAGTGTTGTAGTTAAATATTTTTGCCAAACTGGTTTTGGGTAAGTAGTTCAGGTGATCAAACTTTCTGTTTCTCTTCTAATGGGTCATTTGTTGAACAGTATAGTAGAAAAAAGACAGTGCCAGAAAAAAGACTTTTTGAGCAGGTCATATGGTTCTTATGAATTGCACTATTTGTACATTAGTCAGATTCATACTCAGAAAAAGTTCTAGTTTGTATTTAGCTTCTCTAATAAAAAAGTATATTGCATGCATTTGGTTTAAGAGCACCAGTATCTTAAATGAATGTATTTATATAAATTTTTCTCCCAGTATATGGTATCTAATGCTAATGAGCAGCGTAGTAAATTGAATCCAGCATCATAATCTTAGGTCAAGTCCATCCATCCCTCATTCCAGTGACTTGGAACTACATTTACGTTTTCTAGGCAATTAGATGTGTTGGCTGTCCCTTCTGCAAATCTGTGCAGGCCTTGGAAGTTTCTTTAATATGGATCCCCTGAGGCAAGTACTTTCTGAACTAGGAATAAAGTTAAAAAATTGCCTGCCTCATGAAGGATGTTATATGTGGATGCTATTACTGATGTTCTTCTCTTAGAATATCTGCAGTAGGAATTCTGCTTCCTTTTTCCTCACTTGCCTTCACTTACTTTTGCTTAAGGGAGGAACATTGGAAATGGATTGAAATGATCATAGCATTTGTAGCTCTGGTGGTGAACAATTAAAATGTTTCTTTTGGGTTTTTAAGTTTTATAAAATGATACTTAGTTTTTCTTCTGGTCTCCATGCTGCACCAGTTTGTCTCTTGGACATAAATTTTTCAGTACATCAAAAATCTCACGAGCCAGACTAGCAGTTTGTCTCCCCCAGTACACTGATCTCCAGTGGTAATAATTCTGAGAAGCTCATTAAGGAGGCAGCTCATGCCTGGCCTCTTCTTATGAGGCCATTATTTCTCATGCTGCCCCCCAAGTCCCTATAATTTATTAGTGAGTTTAGAGAGCATATCCATTCTTATTTCAGGATCAGCTTTGTTCCTGTGGTCCATTGATTTGTCTAACGTGTTTCTGCTTCTGTTGATACTTCTGCTTCCACACTTTTTTCATAAACATTCCAGAAGATCCCTGTATGATCTGTAGAAAAAGAGCTTAGAAGTTTTCTGTAAGTCTTGTGTGCTCTCTTAGTAAGGAACCTGAGACGTTTCTTGCTAGAGTGGCATTTCCAGTTAGAGGGAAAGGGTTGTCAATACTTGTCAGATGGAACATTCTGAGAGCTGAATGTCCTTTTTTCTCCCATTTTCTCATATCTTATAGTCCTCTTTAAGTATTTTGCACTGTATTTTGGGACTATACCAGAAGGTTTTAGAACTATGGGCCTGAATAAAGTGAATGATCAGTGCAGCCAAATCAGTTGGTCTGGTATGATACAACTGTGCCTTGCACCGTGTTTCATGAATTCCATGCAGGTATTCAAGAGTCAGGTGTACAGTTTTAATGTGTGGAAGAGTGCAGTCATCCTCTGCCTTGTGATGGATGTCATTGGTAGGGTATGAGGATAGTCATATGTGTCTGAGGAGTAGATAAGGCTGCTTAGGTTGATTTAGTATGAGCTAGCTGGACAGCTAATGAAGCATGGTTAAATTATCTTAGCCACATTTGATGCTGTAACTGTGTCTTTTTAGCTC
Source organism: Hirundo rustica (assembly GCF_015227805.2). Lineage (NCBI taxonomy): Eukaryota > Metazoa > Chordata > Aves > Passeriformes > Hirundinidae > Hirundo > Hirundo rustica. The sequence continues at coordinate 36,139,808 of NC_053455.1, forward strand.
ATCTCAACTGCAAAGTAAAACATATTTAAGCCATAATGTAACCACTGATCATTTGTTTATCTATCAATCAAAATTCATCATGACTTGGGTTCTTTGGTGCTGAATTAAATATTGCAAAAATACTAGATTTTTCAGTGTTTTAGTTTTCCAGGAAGCCTGAAAAACTCAATACATGGGATGCCTCACTATGATAATGTGAGTAAGAATCAGAAACCTCCTCTATATTTACTATAATTGTTGCTTCTGAACAGATTATGAAAAATCTCCTTACATTTTTGGCTAGGTGGGGGTGTCATTCAGTAAAAAAACAGTTTCCAATTTGATATTTGCCATGTTTTTCTTCTTTTTTTTTTTCTCCCTGAGATTTGTTTTACCTTTTATTTTGTATTTCTCCTGGCTGTAAATTGAATGTTTCTTTAAATTTTGGAGTTTCCTTATACATCTCTAAGGCATCCTAATTCAGAAAATGGTGTAGAATAGATAAATAAATATAACTGAACATACACACTAGCAAACACGCTTGCTTTAAAATTATATTTCTTCATATAGGCAAAAAATAGAGATTGAATTGTTTAGGAAGAAAAGTTTCTGGATGGAACAATAATCTGCAGCATTTTTGTATCCTGGCATATTTCAAATTTGCATTATTTTTGCAACTCAGTTGCTCTCCTGTCAAATAAAGAGTGACTTGGGCAATTACAGCTTTTTCAGATGAGGAAATAAGAGGAATGTCTATGCTGCAGTAATGTAGAGACTTGCCTTCTGAAGTGGGGATATATGCTGCTCACAGGTGGTAGGATGACTGTACACTCTAAGTGGCACTGGACCGGCTGTCAAGATTTTTATGCATTTTTCTTTCCCCTAATCTCCCAAAAAAGGCCACCAATTAATTTTTGCATCTGTCTTATCAGACTGAATACTCTGTGATATGTGCTGTACAGATACAGTTCCACTGCTGAAAAAGACAATCTGGCAGGTTGTTTTGGTTTTCAGCTGTTTGACTACTTGCTATGTATGTAAAAAACAGTAGGTGGAAATAGAACATGTGAATTTTCATTATCTTGAAATAAAAACCCCTACTCAAACACTATTTTTTAGAAAAACAACAACAAAAAAAAAGATTTTACATACTGAAGGAGTGGTATTTGTTTCTTCATGGTGTAAATTATGTTCTTTGTATATTTAATGTGGAATTAGTAGTCATATGATGACCTTTTGGCTTTTGAATCATTACTTGCTTGAAAAATAATTGTTCCTGAGAAGTTTGGCTAGGTAGCAACAAGGCATTTCAGTATGAAATTTATGAAATTACTGTTGGTTATGGGTTTTTTTTTTGGGGGGGGGAGGTTTGGGGGGAGTGTTTTTTTTATGGCTGTTGTGCATTACTGGGATCAAAACACATGCTATTTTATGTTGATTCTTTTAAAAAATGTTTTGGTTTCTGAATGTACATACACTTGTTTATATGTGTCTGGCTAATGTGTTTCAAAGTGTGTCTAAAACGTGTAAAAATTTTAAAACATAAGCCTTTCTTCCCTGAGTCTTTGCTCTCTCTGTTTTGACATACTGCTGTAGATAGAACTGACCTTACATATGGACTGTGATGTCAAATGTGGATGAAAGTGCTGGCATTAAGTTACTATTACTTTCAATATTTTGTCTCTGTTATGAAAATTTTACTCTTTGACACTTTCACATAAGTGACGGAGTCATTACATCACTCTGCCTTGTATTTATTCTTGTTAGGAAAGTTAATTATATTTCAGTCTTTCTTTAGTTGTGTGCTTTGAGATCAATGGGCAGAGATTACACAGGAGCATTACTGGTAATAATACTAGTAATTAGCTATTAAAATTATTTCTATTCAGAATAAGAATAGGTGATTAATAAATTGTGTAGAAACAACCAGTGCTATGAGGGCAAAGTTTATGTGTGGAATATGGGTGTTTTAAAGATATATATTCAATCATTCTTATAGGAATAGAATTAATTTGTTATGGTGCATATCAGGGGAAAAAAACCCTTTGAATTTTAGTTCATATCAGTTCTGAAATCATAAAAGAAAAAGATTGATGCTTACAAGTGACATTTCAGTTTAGATTTTGGAATGCTAACATGTATCTTTGAGTCCCTGTCTCTTTTTGTCATCAGTCATGTACTTGACTCCTTGCATTCACACCCCTTTCAGTGATGTACATTTAATGTTTATGTAAATTCAACTGGGAGCCAATGTCACCATTTCTGCTTGTTTCACATGGTGTATTGCTAAGCAACATGTGTACAAACAACAGTTTTGGCTTTCATTTTCTCTCTTTCCTTCAGCCCCCCACTTCACTAACTAGTGACACAAGTTTGAAAGGTATGTATTAGCTTGTCAGGCAAAACAGTAGTTTTAGTTCATAGTCTGTGAAAAATGAAAGCTGCAGTATATAGCAAGGATTTTGGATGTTGGATGCTCTTCAGTTTCACTGCTTAAATATTGATCTTATTCCCAGCAATTACTTTATTTTCCTTGCAATCACCTTTTTTTCTTCTGGGAGCAATGACTCATTAGGATATTTTTACACATCCTTTGCCATTTCCATTGAGGAAAAGAATTTTGGAGTACTGTTGTTCTCATGTACATACCTGTTATATTGTACCTGTACAAGGGATGGGTAAATTACAGATGTGATATCTCTTTTTGATATTGCTGAAGACATTTTATTGCACTATCTAGATTCCTGAAGTGTAAATGTAGAACATGATAAAAATGTGTGTGTATATATATAAAGAGAGAGACAGGATTTCCTGTAACTAGAGTTTATAGCGTATGACATTTTACATTGGTATACAGCAAATTAGATTCTGATGAGAGAATTGAGTAGGGGGACCTCAACAGTCAACTGAATTGAAAAACAACTCATACTCAACAGAATTGAGGAAAAAATGGAAGTAAAGGGCACGTTTTCTTGCCTGATCTATCACTAAAGGCAAAACTCAGGAAAGGGATACATTCAAAGATTTTTTTGAATTTCATTTTTGTTTTCTGGGCAATGAATTTATTTTTCAGTGTTATTTTAGTAGCATAGCGAAAAGAGTGTCTGAGATTGCTCCCCACTGTGTGGACTTTCCTTGCTTATGTTTTGCTAGGTTTTTATGTGGTAGTGTGTTCTGACTACCTTGTCTTGTTTTTCCTGCTTTCTAGAAGGAACAATTTGCGAATTTCTGAATATGAGCTATCATTGCTTGTCCTGCTAGATTTGGACAAGGAGGAGTTGGGTATATTGTTTACTAATGGCTTGCTTTGTAAGTATACAGGATTTTAAATTGGTATTCAAAATCTGAACTGCTTTCTCAGATTTTACCGTTAAAATTATCTTACAGAACTTAAATCTTGTGCATAGATATTATCATTTGCATGTAACATACAGATAAAGGTGATCAGTAGTAAATTTATTTGATTTACAGTTTCTGCTTTTATTGGAAGACTGATGGTAGCCTTGTTCCTATTTTGCCTTACCTTTTTTTTTTTCCTCCTATTTTTGAGGAGAAAAAAATAATATCTTTCCTAGAATGTTTGATTATACAAAGGTGAACTCCATTATTCTTCTCATTTGATATTCATCAATTTGCATGTTAATGTTTTCAGTGGAGGCTAAATATGCAAATTTCACAGCTTCTTAGCAGATTCCTTAATCATGAAGATATTTGTATGTTTAAAAAGAAACAAAGTAAACTGCCAACATTGCTTCATAAAATTACCCTGCAGGTCAATCTGAAAATCATGACTGCTGCAAGAGTTTTGTCTCCATAGGGACTAGAACAAGCTATCACTGAAGTTGAAGTTAACTCTTAAGATTTGTCTTTTGGGTGGGTTGATTCCTCCGTCTTTTTGCTGTGGTTTACATAAACAGTTAAACAAACATTCAGTTAGCAAGACAAATCAACAGGTCTTCCAATCTTTTTTGTATATGTTCTTCAAAAATACATTTGTACACATAGTAAATACAGGTAGCTGCTTTACATTCGATTGTGTTTAGATTGATAAGGACCTCAATGCTTTTGTCTGTTGCAAAATGGAGTTAACATGATGAAAGCCAAGAAGCAATGTTTTAGTATTAATATATGTCAGAAAAAAATAAAAAGGTGTTGGTAAGACTTTCAAAACTTCACTTCTGAGGCTAACTGAATTTCTTTTTCTTAGCGTGAGCTTAATTCCTTCCTTGTCTGCAGAGAGAAGACTGTAATGTAAGGCTGCAATAAGCTAAAATACATTAAAATAGTAGTACAATTAACAGGTTTGCTGACCTGTTAGCACTGTTAGCAGGTCTGCTGTAGAATTGGGAGGATATTTGAGGTATACCTAAAGTACCTTGGGCTCTTCTGCCTAGTGATGGGGGAAATAAGTTTCAGAAAACAATTTAGAGTATCTCTGTTAGGATTTTCCCTAATGGCCTGTATTGCCTCTAGTATAGTCACCCTCCTGGGCAGCTGCTGGTTGTGGGACTGAGTCCTATCAAATGACTGGGAACTCTTTTATATTGAGAATTTTTTCAATAATATTAGCTCACAGAACAGTTTAATTTGAACTGCTTGCAGAATATTATTTCCACCATTTCCTGGATATCATTTGTGCCACATTATCATTGTATTTAAACTTGATTAATATGTCTTCTGAGTTCATTTTCTTATACTTTAGGGTAAATGTTGAATAATTATGTCTGTAAATTCATGCAGTTTAGAGCTTATGCATCACATTTCATAGTCAAATTTTACAATTGTCATCCAAATATCCTCATTTAAATGAGATATGCATCTCATGAGGCTGCCCCAATAAGAAAAATTTGAATAAAATGTATGTTGTCTTGTCATTATGATCTCTGTGAAGAGATTTTTCTCTTCAGCTGTTTCAGTGTTAACTCAGTTCTCTATAATAATTCCAGTAACATTGTTTCAAAGGAATAAAACATTAATTATATGCTTTTTCCGTAAAATGTACACCAACCTTAAAACTATCTATAATATATTTTAAGCACTGTTATTATTGCAATAATACTAGTTGAACCTTGACTATAGGCTGATGTCTGGAAATTAATATTTTGGTGTCCCTTAAATAGTTTGTTGCAAAAAGACATTACAAAGGAAGACTGATACCATACAATCTCTTGGAGCTAAATTAATATTTTAAGATCACATTTCTTAAATAGTTTCTTAATAGGAATAATTTGATAACCTTCAGTAAGTTGATTTGATGAGGTGAATGTCCTTTTCCAGACCAGATTTCAAATGAGACTAAGAAAATCAATACTTTTAAAAAAATGTATTCAGCAGAAATAAATGCAGTTTGCAACATATACTGTTTCAAACCATTTCTATGAACAGACTAAGATTTTTATTCTCTAATCATATGTTTAGGGAGTCGGCTATTTAGCAGATTTTTAGCTTTCCAGATGCTCAAACAATGCACTCTTAAGTACAGTATCCATAGATTATCCCCAGAATGCTGTAGATTAGCTATTTTAAGATTTGAATTGTGACTAAAAGCTGAGAAAAAGCAACAGCAGTTGCAGTTGCAAATGTGTTATCTCCATAGCTCATTTAAAATGTATTTATCAGGGAAAGAGACAAAGTAGTCTGTGTCTGCATGTAACACTGTTACTTCATTAATATTTTACATACATATGTGTGTGTCTATAAATAAAACCTTTATGTGAATTCTGTCAACAACAAAGAATATCCAAATGAGAGGCCGGTTTTGTTTGTTTACTTCACTAGGAGGGCAGTACAAGTTGTGATCACCAAGGACTGATTAGCAAATTTTGGACAATAATGAACATAGTTAAATTTTAAGTAGAGCTTCTTTCTGTTTGTTTAGATACTCAGAATTTTACATTCTGGCAGATAGGTTATTTCACTGTCACTTGGGACAGTACTTTTAATTTGCCTTAATGTAATAATTGTAACTTTTAGAAAAATATCTTGTTATTGAATACTTTGTAACATGAAATTTTTAATCCTTAAAATTAAGAATAAAATATGTTTAAATTAATTTGTTTAAAATGTTTTTCTTATTAACAAACCATACTTGCTAGATCTATGTCTTGTTGGGTTACCTGATTTAGCCAACTAAAGGCAAATCAAGTTGGAAGATCTGCTTCTTAAAATATTTAGGTTGAAGAAATATTTGTTAATTAAATGGCTTTTCTGATAAAAATCATTTGCCCCCAAACCAGTGAGCTGCGCAGATACTTGAATGAGAAGTCAACAAAGGGTTGTAATAAGTTTTCTACACGGAGTAAAGCCAACCCAAATAATTTTTGATGGCTTATATCTGAGTTGCTAAAAGTCTGAAGTCATACAGAACTTAATTTCAATTATAGGAGGTATCTATACTCCAGCTGAATATGTTACCAAATACTTTTTTAAAACGAGGAATGACAAGTCACAGTTGAATTTTCCAGCTTAGTCTGGTGTAATAATAATTGTATCTCTGTGCATCTCTCTTCCCTGATATACATAGTAAAAAGAGTCTCCATATGTTATTTTGGCCTTTCTGAAGTCAGGTAGACTTGGAGCAGGTTCCTGCAGAACCTGATGGCTCCAGTACTTTTCAAATTGTTGGAGGACAGCTGCAGAGCAAGGTTGCAGGCAGAAAAGGACTGCTATATGTAAACCCAAGAGCGTTGAGCGGCACTGCTATTACCCTGCTCTAATGACAAAGATGACATAAAAAATTGCCTTTTTTTTTTTTCATTTTTTTTAAACCAATAATGTTATTTCAGAACCATTACTGGTTGTTTGTTAGCGTTATTGACAGTGTTTTGTGTATTTATTCTTATTTCCTGAGGGTTAGATTTTCATGTCCGACAGTCATAGAACAGCCCAGGTTGGAAGGGATCTTGAGAGATCATCTGGCCCAACATTTTGTGGGAAAGGCAGCCTAGGTGACATTTTCTAGCATCCTGTCTAATCACATCTCAAAAACCTCCAGTGGGGGGGCAGGTTCTTGTAGTGGGTTGGTGCTGGCCTGATGCCAGGTACCCACCAAAGCCACTCACAAAGCCACAAACTGGATAGAGGAGAGAAAGTTTAATGAAAGGTTCATGAGTTAAGGTCTGGGAGAGAGATCACTCATCAAAAACCATCACAAGCAAAACAGGCTTAACTTTGAGATATGCATTAAATTTATTACACTAACAAAATCAGAACAGGATACTGAGAAGTAAAAGAAAGCAAAGAAAGAAGTAAAAGAAACCCTTAAAAACACCTTCCCCCTACCCCTCCCTCCTTCCCAGCTCTACCTCTTGCCCTAGCAGAGCATGGAGGCAGGGAATGGGGTTTTGGTCAGTTCATCACTCGAGGCTTCCCTGCTGCTCAGGGAGAGGAGTCATTCCCCTGCTGCACTGTGGGGTCCCTCCCACAGGAGACAGTTTTCCATGAACTTCTCTGACGTGAGTCCATCTCATGAGAAACAGCTCCAGTGAACTGTTGCAACACGAGTCCATCCCATGGGCAGCAGTCCCAATCAGACTGCTGTGGTGTGGGTCACTCTTACACAGGAAGCAGTTCTTGAAGGACAGGCTGCTCCAGCAATGAGAGCAGGGCCCCTATATCCACAGGTCTCCCATGGGGCAGCAGCCTCCTCCCAAGCATCCACCTGCTCCCGCCTGAGGCTCCTCCTCCGCAGTCTGTGGGTTGATCCCTGCATCAATGTGGACCTCTGTGGGAACAGCCAGCTTCACCATGGTCTGCGCCATGGGCTGCAGAGGAATCTCTGCTCCTCCTCCGCTGAGCTTGGTTGTCTGCATGTTGTTCTGCTCACATATTCTCACTCTTCTCTGACTGGAATTAAAACTGTGCAATGTTTGTTATGATTTCTTCTTAAATGTGTTATCACAGAGGCATTACCACCATCTCTAATTGGCACAGCCTTGGCCAGTGGCATGTCCATTTTCGGAGCCATCAGGGACTGGGTCTGCCAGATGTGGTGAAAGCTTCTGGCAGCTTCTCACAGAAGCCACCACTGTAGGCTCCCAGTTCCAAAAGTCAGGCCATGCAAACCCAGTAGGTATGACTGCTCTTACTCTAGAGAGGACTTAGATTGGGGTAGAACATTTCCTCATGCAGCTCCTACCTGTTGCCCATATTTTTCTGCATATCTCCTTGTGAAGAGGGAAGTTTCTGTACTCATTGTACCCACCCTTTAAGTACTCAAACATGAGTATGAAATGGTTAGTACTGTTAATGTTTTTGCCTCTGTTGGAGAATTTTCACCCAAGTATCTGGGACACTGCAAAACATAAATTAAAAAAATAAATCTCCAAGGAAAAAGAACATGAAAAGACATTTTTTGCACTTCTTTCAAATTTAAGATTATGTAAGATCAACATGCTGAAAACTAAGCTTCACTGTTTGTCGAGCAGTCCAGCTGCAGTTACTGGAAACAATGGTATAGATAAATCACATTTGCATTGCCATGTGTCTTACTACCACCTGTATCTCCCATCCAGGACTGACCATGAGTTAAATGCACAGAGGAGTTGGAGGCAATAAAGTGTCAGTGGAGCCCTGATAACCATCTAAAGAGTATTTTTTTAAAAAAAAGGACTGTGTCTTTTTTTTCCATACCTCACATTCTCTAATGTGAAAACATTTTTTACTCTCTGTTGTTTGCTTAGAATAACACTGTAAGCACTGCTGGGACTATACCACCATTCTTGTTGCAGATACCTCACTTGAAATGTGCATGGATTGATTAAACTGCTGAAGTGCCCTGAGCGCTGACTCCCAGCTGTGCTTGTTCTGATTGCTGCTCGTAGTTTGTGCTGGGAAATTTACTCATGGAGAACTGGCAGGCATTTGGCATAACCCTGCTCAGTACTAATTGTGTAATAAAACTGGAAACAGGGCTTAATATTCCCAGGTACAAATGGCCTTCTGAAAGAAAAGGAAAAACCTGGCATTACCACATAACTCAGTACAGAGATGTTTAATTTTTGGATACCTTTTATATATAAATGCTAGCTGTATAACTAAAAGTGCAAACTAGATGGTTTACTGAATCCTGTTGTCACAGCTGAATTTTTCCTCAATTTTTCTTCAGTCCTATCAAGGCTAATTTTTTGTGAGATCTTGTGAGGTTTTGTTTGTTTGTTTGTGGTGGGTTTTTTTGGTGTGGTTTTTTTTTTTTTTTTTTTTTGGTTTTGTTTGTTTTTACTGTACTGATCTTACTTGCTTTCTTGTTTACTGAAGAATAATGAAGGCAACGTGACAGTAGGAGGGAGGGAGCGTTAATTATTTTTAATATTAATCAGTACTATGAAATTGGAATTTAAAGAAGGAATCCTGTTATAGGTTATCATATTTCATTATTAAGGTGCAAACTATGTTGCTGGTATTTAAAATGGGCAGGTGACTGTCTGTGATACCTGATCATCACACTGTGAGACTTAAGAGGCCAGAAGACTGTAGTAAAGTCATTGTGTTCTTTGTTGGAGTTACTAAATTTGATCTGCTGGTGACTGAGCCCTTCATCTTGAACGTAATGAATACTTAGCACTAAACAACTATGTATTATTTATTCAACTCTTTCATCCAGAAAACTAGATCATTTCCTGTGCCGATGGGAGAAGAGTGACTGTGAGTATAGTCCATGAGCTAGATGCTAGTAGAAGCAGAGTCAAGGAATAAATACCCTGAAATATACAAAGAATTGGATTCACTGAGTTTTCAGCGCTAGTTCACAGTAATTGATTACAAGTATGTACTTCTTGTATAAGTACTGATTCTGACAATAAATTGGTGTGAGATGCGAGTGAAGAAAGCCAAGACTATTCCTTTATTTTATGGTACGTTTTCTTATGTTTGTAGATGTGGATTGGTTCCAAATAAGAAATTTCTGGCTTTTAAATTTTTTTTTAGTACAGACATATTTCAGATTTTGCCCTGTGAAGAGAGAATTTTTATGCAAACGAAATAGGCTTTTTTTCTTCTAGAAAATCTAGATATTGGCTAAAGTCACTGTTTTAAAATGTGAAAGATTTCTCACCAACACTGGGTTGGGTTTTTCATTTATACAAACTTCTGAGTGTTATTACTGAGCGAATAGGAAACTTACAATCTAAAATCTAGTAACTATTCCATGACTTTATTTTTACAACATTTATGTTAAAGCAGTTAAAATTAGTGTTATATTCAAGAACTCTTTAGCCAACCCTCTTGCTAGTAAATGGCTGGCAATAATAGTTCTACTTTCTTCATTAGCTTTTAAGGGAATTAGATTTCAAATAAAGTTAGTAACGAGAATGAAGCCCCAGATTTCTCCTATAATGATCATGTATGACTTAAAATTCTTGTACTTAAAAATGGGTTTGAGACTAGCAGCAGTTCAATAAAATTGCTTGCAGTTTCCCGATTAGTAGATGAACTTTTTGGAAATCCCTGTTTAGTACTGTCTTTAGTAGGCCTAAAACTGCAGAATGAAAGATGGCTCTTATTTCACTAAAGCTTTGCTGTCGTACCTTTCAACTTTTGAGCCTGCCAGTGTGTGATAGAAGGCATCAAAATGTGTGAAAAATGACCCAAATGCAGAACTGTTATTTGCAGTTATCAATACAAACTGTTATTGTGCCATAATTGACAGATGGTTTTGCACTCTAATATCTGTTTTTAAGGATATTTTTACACTGATTTAGACAGAGTTGTGTTGCGGGTTGTGGGGGTTTTGTGTGTTTTTGTGTGTTGGTGTTTTTTTGTTTGGTGGGTTTTTTTTTTTTTTTTTTGTTTTTTGGTGTTTTTTTTTTTTTTTTCGAGGGAAGGGTGTGAGCTTTTTGTTTTGTTCTTTTTCCCCCCTAGCGCAGCAGGCACAAACCCCAGGAATTAATGGTGCTCAGCAAGAAGGAATTGCACTGTAAAAAAACCTGGGGGCATATAATAACAAATTGGAATTTGTTATTGGAGCTGGGGAGCACTATGGCTAAAATATGCTCTGAACCCCCCTGAAAGTGCTGTTGAATAGCTGTTGGGTGTTCTAGTTTGAAATATATATTTTTCTTTCTGTAAAACTCCATAAGATCTGAAATTTATTTTCCTGCAGAGAGAAAAAATACTTGAGAATTTATAAAGCTGGATAGAATGAAAACTGATTTGTTTCTAGTTCCTTGGCAAGCACACTTTGCTAAAGCAGTGGCAAAGTTTACTGTTAAAGTGACGTCACTTTGAGTTCTCCTCTCCTGTCCAGTCATTTACTTGGACTGAACAAATGGTAATTGTAGCTCTGCTTGAACACTGGTATTAAAATTAATGTGTTCTTAGAAAGTTCTTATTTTTGTACAGGTCACGTCTTGTTTTCCTTAGGTGTACAATTTCAAAACTAGTGTCAGGACCAAACATAGATTTCTCCAATTTGGTGTAATTTCTACTTAAATTTTCTAAGAACATGGAACTGTATATTTTAAAACTAAATTAATTTTTTCTCAATTGAAAATCAAGAGTTTACAGTTTCTCGCTTGAGAGCAGCACTAGTCAGGTGTTTGTAAAATAGAAAAGAATTGCAGTTAATAGGAAGGTGGATGTTAGGGTTTGCTGGCCTGTGTTTCCATGGAGGGTGTTGTTTTTTGGGGAACTGTATAAAAAACTACATAGTTTGTGGTTGTATTCTATTACAGAGTTTTGTAACTTTCATTGTGTTCCTTGGATAGATTAATAGGTGATCTTTCTGGCTCACGTCTTAACTGTTGATGGATAAGAAGGTATTGTGAGCAGTAGAATAAAGCTTCTGCAACACCATAAAATTTCCATAGATCCTTTACTGGTGTTAATTACAGCAAAATTCTCCAGTAAGAAGAATTAAAGTGACTGACTTGAAACGTCTTCAACCTTGCTATCAGCAAGGTTCTCTTCTAATGATTACTTCTGCAAAGTAGAAATGCAGGAAGCTGTGTTGGCTGTGGAAACTGTGATGTTGCTGTGGCATTTGGGTGAAATGGGGAGGGAATTGAGGAACCTACCGATAGTCTGAGAGTATGAGGACCTGCCTGAATTTTGAGGTTGGTGTTTCTACCTGTTGTTGTTTTGGTTTTTTTTTTTAGGTGGGAAACAGAAGAAAGTTGATCTTAAGAGATGTTTAAGTGAGGTAAAACAATAGGGTCCAGGTCACTGTGGCAACCATTTGAAAGGAGTCTGTGAGGAGAAAAAGAAAGGACGAGTTGTGTAAGTTGAGAATAAGATGGTGAGGAATGTTAAGCTAGTGTACAACTACAGGAAGTGCAAACAAATGAGCTGTGAAATGTCTTGTCTGTGAAACAATCCATATTAGATATTGTGGAAAAGAAAGGACAGAGCCCACTGGGAAATCCCAGATGCAGAGGGAGAGAAAAGGCATGAAGGCAGACCATTTGGAGATAGTGACTTCTCACCATTTCTTCATGCTGCACATGCTTGCAACTCTTTTTCCCTGATGTGGCCTTCTTGTATGTTTGCTGGTCCAAAGTTGTTTCTATTCGGATCTCTCCTCAGGCCCTTCTGTGTGTCAATAGAGTAATTTCTGGTATTTAAATGTCCAGAAAACTATTTCTTGACCATACTTACTCGTCTGTCCATATTCTACGTCTGAAGCTTTGCTAACTCCTGGTGGGTTTTAGGGGTTTTCTTCAGCATTTGCTGAAGGTAAATGTTAGTGTGTATTGGTGATAACTGCATGGAATGTGTTCATCGCCGCCACTTTAAGCACTATTTGAAATTGTTAGATGCGTTTCCTGAAATTAGGTAGAAAACTGTCACCTAATATGTTTAGAGTTTTTTTGTACACACGTGTATGTGTGTGTGTATATATATATATATGTGTGTTTTCTTTTTGTGTTTTTTATTGCCTTTAACCTATTGACGATCTAATGCTTGGAGCTGTCACAGGAGGTTGCTTTGTCTCCTGTCTGTTGCTATAAATATTTCTGTCATGATCTTAACAACAATCTGTAATGATACAAAATTTGCCAGTTTGCAAAAGTATTCTCAGAGCTACATCAACTAACAATGAGTTTGGTATTAAAAGAATAAAGAATGAGCCCCAGAAATAGCTTGTTTGTGATCTAGTATCACTTCCTACCCTTCCATGCATGGATTTTTTTATACTGTGGGTTGGGTTTTTTTTCCTTCTCTGTTTTATATACCTTCTGGGGAATTACTGGAACCTTTGTACAGGGATTAAAAAAGTGATAAAAGCAAGTGTCAAATATGTTGGTCCTTTATGTAACCCAGAGTTTTAATATGATGAACAGCAACACCTAGCCTTTAGGCATGAATGTTCAGTTGCTGAGAGCTTCAGCATTAGGTACTAATGTGGGCATTCATACCCACTGCCCCTTGCTGTAGTAATTCCCTGTAATTTATTTACTTTATCAAAGACACCAACCCTAATCTGACAGCATTTGCAATCTGCCAAAGTGTAAAACTGTCACAAGATGCATTTACATATATAGCAGAATCTGCATAGCTGTACAGGAGGTGAAAATAAGTCGATATAAACCTGTGTCAGTGAAGATGGGATTTTGTGCACAAAATCTGGCAAAACAATTTATCAAATTTTGAGCTGTCCTTGGTGCCAGATGAGAAATGAAAAAATTTATGAGGAAACGAATGACAAAAGTTTGTATCAGTTTATTATAGGACAAATTATTATAGGACTAGCCACTCAAGTATTGAAAGCTCACAATACATGGATATTAATCACTGCCTAGAACATATTCCTAAATTATAATTCTCTTTCTGAGGGCAGCTATTTTTCATGATGACCATGCTTTCCTTCTAAGCTTTGATTGATTTTATTTTAGACTAGTGGTGTTGCATGTTAAGTTTTGTGAGATTTTTGGTGGTTTTTCTTTTTCTTTTTTTTTTTTTTTTCCTATTTTCTAATATATTCTTTAAAGATGGAACTTGGATTTCCGTCACAGTCACAGATAAATGAGTGTATTAACGACACGTACTTCAAAATAAAGATTAGTACTATAAACTGTTTGTGCTTACTTATATATAAGTTTCTTTTGTAAAATAACGTATTGGGACAAAAGGGTTGAGGGCATCTGAAGTGTGCCCCTTTTTGCAATGGAGGAGCTAAAGTAAGGGCAACTTCTATGATGTGCCAAATCACAGACAGTTCATTACCTTTCCAGCTGTTTGTTGTTTGTTCCACATGGATCAGCAAAGACAGAAGAGCCACACTCTGGATTTTATTGTTCCTTCTCTGCTTGCGTTGGGGAAGATGCTACCCTTTAATATTTGTTTATATCCTCTGAAGTATTCCAGTGATATTCACAATATGGGATGGCGTCATGAAGATAACTGAAATTTAAACCTCAGGAAACAAAGAAATGAAACATTATTTTGTGTGTGTATATATATATTATATAACATGGTCTATACTGTCACTGGAATATAGTGTAGAAACTTCTGGAGAGCAGCAGGTGGGTCAAGGCACACGGCAGCCAAGTCCTGGGTGATCCTGGTGGGGAGGCAGATGCAGCCATTGCTCAACACATGATAGAAGCTATGTAAAGGAACACTGTTCTGCTAAACTGTTATTACATCTGCAATGAGCAGCTCTGTCTAATTGCTAATGAATTGGTAATGGACTAATAAGAATGAAAATGCTGGGGAAGATAGAAGTAGCCTGAAGCTGCAGCTTGGACGATGCAAGACGAGGAACAGGTTGTCTATCACAGATGTAAAACTGTTAATATTGTGCAATAAAATGCTTCAGATATTAAAATACAAGGCATGTCTGTGTTGAATCCTCTGTCTGGTAACATTAGCAAGTATAAAATGAATGTTGCACTGTGGGACTATAAATACACATCTATTGTGCTAAATTATCCTGGATGGAGGAGTAACGTGGAATTGCATAACATCACATAGCTTTTAAAATGCACACTTGTGAAAATTGTAACTAATAGAATCATCATTAGTTTCTAAAATTACTATTCCTATTAAAAGATGTTAAATTCACTGACTTTTTTTTTTTTGTTAAAATGTAACTGGTTTTGCTAGATAAAGTTTTGAGTTGTTTCAGAAAGTAGAGTGTCAGGAAACCGAAACTTTGAAAAACAGGAGATGAAGCATTAACCACCATGCTGACATGGGAAGGTCAAATCCTTAATTTACCCACAGTTAGCTTTACTTAGAAGGTGGAAATAAATGTACTTTATATTGTAATGAGAATTCATGTAGATTTGTTCCAGACTCACTAATTAAGTACCACTTGAAATTAATGATTGTTTTATGCTGAAAGCATATTTATATTTTTTCTTTTTGTTGTGGCAAGGGATAGTCCAACATGAATATTTATTAAAACTTTTCAAGTTATTTAACATTTTACACAGTGCTTCTTTATTAATGCTTCTTTTAGCAGTTTATTTTTCCCATATCAGTTTTAGAGCAGGAATGCAAGATGAGATTTTTGTTATGATACTAAAATTGAGCAAAAAGTTTATTCATTGTCTCCCCTGAGAAAACAATGTGGAGTTATATGCTTGGTTTTTTTAAGTTTGCTTTGATTTGTTTTATTAATGTTTACAAATTACATACATAATTTTTTTAGTAGTTGTCAGACCATGTGCCTTGAAAACATCTAGGGTTTTTTTGTTATATAGCCAGATTGTTATCTGTATTCATGTATTCACACCTTCAAGTTAGTATTTAACCTTTCAACTTGCAGTACTTCCATTACAAGAGACATTTAATGACATATGCATCACTCATAAGGCTTTTGAATGTATATTCTTCAGGTGTACCCTGGTTTTGCATAAAAGGCACTCAGAAATTGCTTCTAATTTTTCAGTAACAGATATCTAAGAAGTGAGATGATTGATCATAAGCCATTCCTGTTTAATGGCCACCTTAAATTTAATAAACCTAAAAATTTAGGTAAGATCTAGATTTGGTAGTGTAATATACTTACTAATATTCTATCGTTTTTTCCAAGACTGCTACAGAAAAAAATGTATTTTGATCTCTGTCCGTTACTTTGGAATAAAGATCTTTCTGATACTTGTAAGCACTCAGTTTTGCGAGAATACTAGGTTAAATTTGTAAGCAAGGAATACAGAGGAAGAGCTTACAGGAGAAGTAGTCAATATAATGCATAATTTATCTTGGACTGTGGTTTTATAAACAAAAATATAATGCTTTATTATTTATCAGACCATTGAGAGGGGTCTTTGGTCAGTGAAGGAAATAAGAATTTTTCTTTTCCTCATCCAGAGTATTTACATTGTGTTGCCTGTGTCAGCTTTAAAATCTTGTGCTTTGACAGTCCATGTTTTCTGTTGTTGGCATGTAGAACTGACTTTATTCTTCCAAGTTAGTTTGTACTGGTGTGAGACTTAAAATCTGTTTTACAGGTGAGGTATGTAACATATATCATTGACACAAAAAAGGAGTAATAAATGCTTTCCCTAGCTACCAATACAAACAAAAATGTTAGAGTGGAATGACGACTTAGAGTGAAATTTAGTATTATCCAAGTATGTCTTTATCTTGTCTTAGCAAAATGAATCTTAAAAAGATGATTGATTTTTTTTTTTAAATTATGCTGCACTGATTTTGGACCAGGTGGTCCAACAGGTAATTCAATTTGTTTGTCCATTCCATCATGCTTAGTGTTCTCTTTTTGTGTCTCAGTCATGCTGTTAAGATGCCTCTGAGAAGTGCCAAGCAGCATAAGTCCCTGTGGAGACTTACATATATTATAGAAGGTTATGATGTGAGGCTGTGGACATTATAAACTTGGAGCTCTTGTATGGCTTTAGATTTGAAAGATGGTCTTTGGTGTAATAACATGAAAAACAGGTGATGTGACTGTCCGAGTATTTATCATTGTGTGTAAAGCATAACTTCAGTGGGCCTTTAAGGTGGGCACTAGGTGGGTGGGACAGGTGAGAAAGGACTGGAGTACCCAGATGTGTACTGGCTGATGCTGTGGTCTCTCAGGCAGCTGGTGGATGAATCATCAGCAAAATATTCTGCCCAGATAACAGAAGTGCTTTCCCATGGGTGCTTCTCCTTCCCCACCCTTCTCCTTCCCCCAGTCTTTGATGAGGTGTGAGAGTGCTGGTCCGTTTTGATTACAAAGATGTGGCAAGCAAGAGACATGAGAAGGTGCCATCAGTGTGATGTATTTATACAGCAGAGACAGAATAACTGGAGTTTGTGCTTTCCTCCAGTATTCTGTGGCTAAAGAAGCCTTACCTTACCTTTTTCTCAGACTTAAGCAGGACTCTGCTGCTGCTCCATCCTTCTGCTCTTAAGGAAACTTGTTTGAACATTCTGGCTTGGACTTCTTGACATTTATATTTCTCTTCAATGTAAATTTTTATTTAAAAAAATAAATAATATGTTGGCATACCAGACCTAAGTGTTGGCATACCAGAAAGATGCCAGTATCTTGAGGAGGTTGGACTGTGCAATGTGTTACGGTTTGTAGTGGTTTGCCCAAGGGAAATACTAGTCCTGTGCAAATGGGATCTCTTTCATCCTTCTCTTCATGATTGCAAATACTAAGCCTAAATTTATTTTATTTTGTATATACAAGAATGCATTCAGATGTAAATACATATATATATGCGTATATAACAGTGTTGAAACTTTCGTCATCCGCAGGAGAGGGCTGGGGAAAGTGATGTTAAAACTTAACCGCATATATTCCGCTAGGAATGATTGCTGTTGGAAAGTCTGTAGGGTAAAATCATGTAGTCAGTCAGCTAACGTTCTTATTAATTTTTCTTTTTACTTTTCCTATAACTCTTTGTGTCTGATGGTACTTAAGTTATTGGATGTAGCGTCAGCGAACTCTGCTCTGCAATGGCACGCTGATGGTGTTAGCTGCTGGTTAGAGGGTCACTTGCTGCTGTGGTAACCCTGTTCTGAGGAGCAGGAGAAAGAACAGGGAGAACTTTATAGAACCGTGGTTTCTGGTTTCCTTGTGATGCTGACTATGTACAGATGCCAGTGCAAAATGAATATTCCTTAAACAACTGTGGATATTCTAGAGATAATATTCATTTAAAAGATAAATGGGAGATTTGACTTTCTAGAAATTCAAACTCAATTTTGGTCTTAGTTTCGTAGACTGGAGTGCAACATTGCTTTGCCTTTTGTTTGCTTCAAGGCATTCTTTCTTTTGCTTCAAGGCTTCATTCTTCCCATGGGGAGGAATTTCTGAAAGTAACTGGTTAGGTGTTGTGTCAGGTAGCTTTAGCAGGCCAAGAAGTACATAGTTTATTCAGAGGGCAATCAAAAGTTATGTGATGTTGCTGCAGCCTCTTTAGCTTGAGGCACTTAAAACCCAACGTATTAACTGAATTCCCATAGAGAAGTGTAATATTCTCAAAGATTGATACCTCATTGTTTTTCAAGCTGTGACAAAATGTTGCTTGTTGTTTCTCTGCACTGGTATTACTTAGCATATCTGCATTCATTGTGGTGTAAATACAGGATGTGGTTGTGGTGCTGTAGCCTCTTTCTTTAAGTTTGGTTTGACTTTTCAAAGGTATGACTAAGATGGTGTTAATGCAGAAAACTGCCGTTTAAAAAATAAACAGTAAATCATTCTTTAACCGTGTGTACACTTCTCAAGTATAAGGTTAAGACCTGGTTCTGCAGATACATGTGACTAAATGCAGTGATGCAGCTCTGTCAACTCTCAGTCCTAATGAATTTGTTTCATATTAGTTTACTTTGAGTCTCTTCAGATTACAGTTGATAAGCATGTGGGGGAGTTTTCAGTAGGCTTGACGGAGATGAAAGATAGGAGGTTGTGAAAACAATTAGATAGGAATAAATTATTTTAAAATACTAAATAAATATATGTTGCAGAATTTCAAATTATTAAAATGATAATAAAATTGAAAGAAACTAAAACCCCATGAAAATTGCATAAGAAGATTTAATCATTCTCATATGAAGAATGCAGAAAGCATTAATCAGAATTTTACAACAGGTGCCCATTGATATGGGAAATTGCATTATCCAGCCCACTGAAAAAGACATACTCTCACACTAGAAGAGAATGAAACTTAAAGCAGGAAGTAATGACAATATGAATGATATTTGAAATACCACAGAAGGGGGGTGGATGCCGGTGGTAGCAATGGAGCTTTATTGGAAATAAGTACTTAAGCCTGGTGAAGATAGCACTCTGTTGTGATGGCTGAAGGCTTTCCAAAGTATGAGGGAAGATTTATGTTGTTTCCTTGTAAAATTAAAAAAAAAGACAGGAAACTATGGTTTTTGACTTCTCTGGTAGGAAGTGGTAACATTTTTGTGCATGCATTGCCTGATATATTTGGAAACATCATGACAGCCCTTCATTAGGCTAAAACAACTAAGTGGCTGTACAACTAAGTGCAACTGAGAACATCTGCTCTGAATTTTTGTTAGTTATGTTAATCCAGTTTTCAGTGAAAAGAAGCTTGCGACCTGTGGACAGAGAGAAATACTGGCAGAGGGAGTGGCAGTAAGTTTGACAGCATGTGTAAAAAAAAAGGAGCAAGAAAAGTAGTTATTGCTTGCACAACACTAAGAACTGTTTGAAGTCCTGCATCATCACAACTGCAGCACTAACTTATTTTTCTTTGCTTCTTTCTGCCAGTAGCTCATTTGCCAGCACTGATTAGTCGGTCTGGTTTAGGATTCCAGTTCACCTGTGAGATGGCACCTCAGAAATAAATCATCTGTGTACAAAAAATTCACTTGAACATTACTATTAACAAAAGCAGCTTGTTACAAAAATACCTAAACAAAAATTTCATTTAGTGTGTAGGTAGGAAAACAACAGAGAGAATATAATAGACATATTTAATATATATTATATATTACTATAATATAATGCTGCTAAGGATATAGAAAAAGGTTACAAAAGTTCTCAGGTCAATAAGAAAGAATTTCTGGGCTGAAGAAAGTAGAATTTATGAGTTTTCAGTTTTGTATGTTTTGTATGTCTATTAATTGTTAAGAACTTTCTGGAGGAGAACTGCATTATTTGAATTATTTATCATCTATTTTAAAGTATTTGCACAAAATTAAAATTTTCTGCATTATTCCTTTGCCATAAGCCAGTATAAAACGTGAAAATTTAGCTCTGGGAGATTACAGCAGATTTCAGCTGTAATATTGGCATGCTTCAAAAGATTTTACATTGCTTCAGCAGCTTATTCTTTATGCCTACTTCTAAGAGGATAAAACTGATTAACAGATTAGTAATAATTTGGTATTTTGGTAAGATTAATAGCAATGTGGATGTCTTGGGTTTTTTTAGTTTTTTCCTTCTTAAACTTTAAATACGATTCTAGGACTGGCAAGGATCTCCTGTGTTACCATCTGCCATTGCAGACAGTCCTATCATTTAACTTGTGTTGTAAATTTGTCGAACTTGACTTTTAAGATTTGGGTTTCTGCCCTTGGGGCTTTACTTGGAAAAACTGTCTGAAAGATAAATTTCTTTGGAGCTATGGATTTCTTTTTAAATATGCAGCCTGGTTCTCTTGCTAGTCAGTCACCTGATAGTCACTTTTGTTGTCTGTATCTTGGGTTTTCTTGTTATTTTCCTTCTGTTTTAGATCGATACCTCTAGAAGCTTGTCTTATTTTCTTTTTCAAGTTCATTGAGACAGATTAACCAAGCAAGACTTTGTCTCACCCCATAAGATACATTATGTATTTCCTTAATTCTATTAATTTTATCTTATTTCCAAATAATCTGTTTGATATTTTATTTATTTATTTATTGTCAGTGGAGTTTAGGGATTATGAATCGTACTTACATTAGATTCTACCAGTGCTTTTTACTAAAGCATGAACAGATTACTCTACTGAATATACTTATAGTCAAAGGTGCAGATTTTTGTTTGTAGAGGCACACCTCCATTGTCGTACTTAGTTTCTGTAAGCGTTGTTATGTGCAACACTACTTCATGGTAACTGTGAGTTAACAAGATTAATGTAGGGCCATGTATCCTCACATAGCATATTTTAAGAGAGGTGTTTCTTTCTGGACTTGGCTTTGCTATAAATAAACCCAAATACTTTTATTTCAGTAAAAATCATCTTTGTTAATTGACTTATAAAATCTATTTCAGAACGTTCTTTTATGATTCAGTTTATGTTGAAGGTGAGGTCAGCTGGCCATTGTTTAACAGTAAATTTCTGCTGGATATGAGGCAGAATGCTGATGTCTAATTTAGTAACGGACTGTGAACACAAAAGTTGTCTCTAAAGGAGCTTATGATGTGTTCAAAACAGGGTTAAAGAGGTTACTCAACATGACCTGACTATTTTTTTTTTGAGCTGCCAGTCTAAATCAGAGTTTTATAACTTCTCTTTGTCCTGATAGTGTCTCTGCAATGTACTGGTAACACATGTGGGGTATATGAGATGACAGCAAGAATCTAGCAAAGCCTATCTTTCCACTGCATTTCACAAATTATACACATTATGAAACTTAAAAAACCTTAATGGTAAAAATAAAAATTGCCAGAAATCAGGGTACAGGTTCTGGAAGTCTTTGGATTTAGTCCGAAAGTATTCCTGTCCTGGTTTCTAGCCTAGCATTTTATTTCCTTTTGAGCGGTCTGTAACACCACTAGATTGTCTTGTGCTTTTATGTCTCATTCATTCCTAGGCTATTTGCTACACCTTGGGGCTGCTAGTAGCCGTACGAAAAATAACCACTGCTTAATCAGTTCTGGTGTGCTAGGATTTTATCAGTCTATTAAAAAACAATCAAAGGGTATTTTTGTGTCTTGTTGCTGAAAGGATAGATTAGTTCATACAGTATGTAGTGATATGTAAAGGAAATCACTAATATTTTAAAAACAGTAAGCATGGCATAAGTTAAACAGCTAAATAAAAATATCAGCCTTAAAAGTCTTTGAATTTGGACCATCTGCGGCCTTTGATATAATTGTGGATAGAAATGTGGAATATGTGCCCTTTTACATTCTCAGGCCTTGTGAAGAACCTCAGTTGGATGACAGTCTGAAATGTTTCTTTCTGCTCTTTAGGGGTAGGAGAGGGGTAGTTGTTGAATATGAAATTAAGATCTTTCTTCATTGCAGTTCTGAAATCAGTGGTTCAGAATTTTGTGCCCTGTTCTTCTCTTATCACACTCGTTCACTGACATTGACCAAACTTAATGTTCTTGTTATTTAAATTCATCTTCAACATTCCTTTGTTTTCTTTTTCCTCTAATCATAGTTGTAGAGGTTAAACAATCAGAAACAATTAGTGAAAATAATCTACGTAGCAAGTTTGCCTTTTTTTTTTTTTTTTTTCTAAATTAGGGAAAAAGCTCTTTGTGCTCATTACCTACTGAAGCCACTGTAAAGAGATGCGTTTGTTGTATGCTTGTATGAAGACATAAACTCACCTTTTTTAGTAATGAGCAATTCATTGTTAAAAGACAAAATTTTCTCATTTAGTCTCAGTGATCATTTTGCTGTACACACTTTTTATTTATTTCAAAATCTCAAAGGAATACATTCATGTAAAATGATGCCAATACACGGCGAGTTATTTAGCCATTGTGGTTGACAGGCATGGGACCCTGTGGTTTAGTGGCTTTTTATATCTTTGTGCAGGCACAGACGTTGGAGGAAGGAGAAGGGGGAAGGGCAAGGTACATTTGTTTCCTCATGATTATGTTTTTATTCAAACAGACTTGAAAAGTTTTGTTTTTTTACTAATTTGCTTCTTGCTATTTTGAAATTTTCTTCAAGACCCTTTTTCAGAGATGACTGCTGCATTTGAAATACAGGATTGGGTGTCTCTTTGAAATGCCATTCTGTTTAGAAAGAACACCTACCATTTAAGTAAAATTATAGTGCTCTGAAAGCAAAAAAAAAAAAAAGTCTTTTGTCACTCCTGTATATTTATGCATATTTCATTTTAAACAAAGAGGATTTTTTTTTCCCAGCCTGGCAGAAGTAATCATTGGCAATTTTTTTTTTATTTTTTTAATTTTTACTTTTTAAAATACCAGTGTGAAGATTTCTCTTTCTGTTTCATAATTACTCTTAACAACATAGAAAATCGTATTTTTTAATTTTTTTTTTTTTTTTACTTCAGCTTTCTCACAAACACAACCACTTCCATTCAGGATTGGATGATTCCATTGTTTTGGTTGCGTGGGCTTTTTGGGTGAAATTAAATGCTTTTCTCTTGGATCCAGCTGTAGTTTGGGGGAAGGGAGGAGGAAGCTGATGTGATGTGGGGAAGTTGGCATGGACTCTTTGGTTGTTATTCCAAGTAGGCAGACTAGCTATGAGTGATTTGCCCAGCTTTTATTTTCATGAGACATCTTGGAAAGTGGTCACTTTCCTCCACTTACATCGTTATAAAATCTTATGAACAAAAAAAGAAACTGGACTGTATTTAGGATAAGATTTAGCAAAATGTAGGTAAGTTTGCAAATTGGAAACATTCTGAGTAGTGGTGAGATATGACAGATGCATTATTGCACTAAACAACATTAAACATTTTGCCTTCTTCCCATTGCAAGTAAATAAAAGTATGGTGTAAAGAATATGTCTAGATTGTTTCTAGACTACTCAAATCTTGCATATCTGTATTTTCAGCTGTTTCATTGTAAGTAGTCAGTTATTACAGCTTTCTCTGTAATGTACCTTTTTCTGAGTGGTGTATTTTTTTTTGCGTGTTGAGGGAGATTATCTGCACAGACTTCCGTAGGCTGAAAACAGAACTTTTTGCTGCAGCCATGTTTGTGGCTGTGGGCTGAGATCATCTGCGGTCTCTAATCAGATCAGTCCAAAGAGGGACCAGTGGGCGGAAGGGAGGGATTGGTCAGAAAACAAGAAGCGCAATGTACGTGCGCATGCAATTTAAGTATGCACCTGCCCATGGTACCATGTCTGTGCGTGCAAAATTGTTTCTGGCCCTGGAAATTTGGTCTATATTCAGATTTGGCTTTGCATAACAATACAGCTGTTATATTTTTACTTTTTTTTTGCTACTTGTTAATTTTTGTTCATTTTACTGGGTTTTGAGTAAAACCCCCTTTCTCCTCCATGCATAATTGTCAATGGTAGAAATGATGATGCTGGTGGATTTTTTTGTGTAGAAAATGTGATCAAATGTACATAGAACCTTTGCTTATATGCACCCATTTAATGGGCAGGTTTGACTTTTTTTAGCTTTCTTATCACATTTTAAGTTTTAATGTGGTACAGGTTACAAATGCACAGCACAGCAATAAGAAATGAATGTAAACCAAATTAATCTAGTTCCTAAAAGTTAGTTTTTTCTGAGATACAGAAGAGCAATTACCAGATGCTTTTAAAAATCATGGCCTCAGTTGTTATTTTACCCTGCTGAAAATTCCAGAAAGTCAAACTGGTATGTCAGTGCATCATATCCAGTTTCAATGCTCATTTGCCTTATTGGAGCATAGTAATTAATGACCAATGTATGCTTCTAATGGTACATTGCATAAAGTGAATCAAAGGTGACACAACCCATGAAGCATTCTTCAGTGACTGCTTTAGGGTTTTGAAACATCATTTGTTGTTACTGAAGCCATACATATTGGCAGTTCAACTCAGCATGCTGGATCACTGCAGTCAGATCAGTGCTTATTTGAAATGTGTATAGCTTTGTTCTCACACAGTTGTGTGCTTGCTGGTTTTAAAGGCAGAAAATAATTGAGGTGAAATTACCTGCTGATAATATGTAATTAGTTGAATGAAAGTATTTGTTGGTGTGAGGAAAAAAAGAGAAGCCATTCACGAAGCAGAAATATTACGTCTGCAGTTCTTTGGTAAGCATTGCAAGGCCAACCCTACCTCAGATTTTCCTTATGCAGTTTCAGAGGATCTGATACAATGAAACAGATCTGTTTGTCGTAATAACGCATCCATCCATTATTTCATGGTTTGATTAAGCATAGTAAGAACACTGCCGCACCACATAGAGAGAATCAAAACAGTTGTACAAGTCGTGGGAAACTACTTAGATTTATTCTTCTAAATGATAATTAAAATGTTTTTATGATAACAGCGCCCCTTCAGTGTTTAGGGAGAGAGTAAAGTACTGGAGCTGGTTGGCATGAAGGGTGTTAGGTAACATGTGACAGTAGGTGGTTGTGTATGTAGCACCTTGAGTGTTCAGTATTGGACATGGGAAACACTGGTGGGTTTCACACATAGAGTGCAGAGCAGAGGCATCCAGTTGCAGCTGGGCTGGCTTGGTTTGAACTCAGGTGTATTGTCAGAATCTGTGGTCCAGGAGTCCTTGTGAGGGGCACTGAGAATTCGTGGCTTGCTGCCACACAAGTAAAATGCATGTGGTCAGAACTAAATGGATTAACCACCATTGTTTTTGAATTAAAAAATGGAAATTTATTTATTTATTTATTTATTTTTAACTTGTCACTTTACTTGTTGCCTCTTCTGCAGGGACAGGAGAAAAAATGTGACAGTTCAGACAACATAACTCAGTTCAGACAACTTTTTTTTGTCTTGTCAGGAAAGGTGTGTGTCTCACCTGTGAGAGGAAAATTCAAGCAGCTCAACTGAGTTATTAGATTTTAAGATGGTGGTGAATGAGGCTAGCTCTATTGGTCCCTCTTTTTTCCTTTTATCAGAAGTTAGTATACTAATGTTTTTACTCACATTTGTAGGGTGACTCAGCTTACAGGACATCCAGGAGTCTGCCCCCTTTGACTATGAACTTTACTGCCTATCTGCCTGCTTCTGATCTATTCCAAAAGACTAAGGTGGCCCATGAACACCTCATTTTGTATATTCCTTTTCAGTGTATGAGATCTTGATCACTCAGCTGCTGGCAATACAATCCCCTGCTCCCTGCAGACGTCTAGTTGCTAGGATCTTTGTATATTAAGTGTCTGTCTTTTCACCCTGGCTGGCTGGGTGCCAAATGGCTGAGACGTCAAGCAAATAAGATTATTTTACAATGACTCGTTTGTTTTCAGAACTTAGAAGGGTTTCTTTATATGTTAAATGAAGGTCTAAAAAGTTTTCTTACTTTGTGACAGCTGCTTTTTCCCTGTCAGGAACAGAATTTAGACTTTGCTAGTAATACTCTTCAAATATTGTGTTTAATGCCAAAGACTTCAATTTCTCTATAGAAGACAGGAAGCCATAATTTCCTTGCTCTAAGCAATATATTTTTAATACAGTGTTCTGTATGAAAATACCCTGTGAACCAGAAGTTTCAAAGAGCTGATTCACCTTTTTGTTCTCAGCATAAATGTCTTCTCTTCATCATTTACAAGTTACTGTTCTGATTTTAAGTAAGAAAAAAAAAAAAAATCTTTATTTTATGGCCCTGTTTAAGCGATTGTTAGGAAAATGGCTATAAAAGAAGAAAAAATAAGCTTTCTTAAAATATTCTAGCATCAATTATGGAACACAGTTCTGCAACTGAAAATTGTAACACTGCTCAATGAATGTAAAATGCATTAAAAAAGACTTTCTTTAAAATAGAGTTTTCAGGAAGGCAAGAACCAACACTTGAAATTAAGTATTCAGAGTCATGATTAAGTCAATAACTTTTCACAAAAGCATTTACAATTTTTCTTAGCAGCAGGGGAACTTCTATCTCATCAAAAGCAATAGGGAGGAACTTACTTAAAGTCCAAAATCAGAGGGGAAGAGCCGTGAGAAAAGTTCCAGTCCCTCGTTGTTCCTGAGAACAATACTGTGAAAGATATTCTCTATTGTAGCAGAAGAGGTGAAATTTAATGAGTGTGAAATTCTGTACTGGAAAAATTAAGTACTTAAGTAGGGTAATATGGAAGTGAGTATTTGAACAACCAAACCCATGCAGGAGTTTAGGGTTGACAGTGTATTCGTTTCATGTGTTAGATACATGATTTCGAAGATGCACATCCCAGACACATTAAACTCTAAGACAACTTTTGTCTTGATGTTTAAAAATATTCTTGAGGCAGATAGGTCTGACTGAAATTAAACTGTCAAATAATCTGTCAGTACTAGTTGGATGGGGGTGGACATGTATTCACCCACGCTGAGAT
The DNA here is from genome assembly GCF_015227805.2 of Hirundo rustica. Taxonomy (NCBI): domain Eukaryota; kingdom Metazoa; phylum Chordata; class Aves; order Passeriformes; family Hirundinidae; genus Hirundo; species Hirundo rustica. The sequence goes on from NC_053455.1 coordinate 36,166,847, forward strand.
GCAAATACTTCCCTTGTGAAATGTGGCAGCTATTTGGGAGCTCTACATGACCGTTCAGGATAAAAAATGAGGAAGTATTTATCCAGTTGAACTTACAGTGGGAATTTTAGATAATCAGAAGGAAAAGTCATAGGTCTGTGACTTGCAGAAAGGAACATTAAACCGTAGGAATGTACATTACATAGTTTTCTTACTTTGCACTGTAAGTTGGGGGTTTTCTCATGTCTTCCAGGAGAGTTGTAGGTATAGACTTTCAAAGACCCAAAAGGATTTCTTCCTTTTTCAAGTCAGAATCAGTTCTGTCTGCACCCTTCTTTGTCCAACCTGTTTGGGAACATCCAGTGATGGAGATATCACAAGCTCCCTCCAAAGGACATTGCTGGTGTTTTGACTACCCTTCTATATTGAACTGTTATTCACTTTATATACACTTATTACTGCCTGTCTAGAGGCGGAAGTAAGAACTGTCCAAGTTCCCTTCTGTCTGTCTTCTTTCACCTAGTCATTGGTTAGCTCTTTAAGTCTTGCCGTTTGTAGCACATTCTGCAATTTTTTTTCTGCTGCTGTCCTTGGACTGTCTTTGGACACACAGAACTAGACTGTGTGTTACATTTGAGGTGTTGTCAATGCCAAAATGATCAGGATAATTTCAGATACCTGTTGCATTGAATACCTCTTTTGGTGTCCTGAGACTGAAAGAAAAAGGTGTTCTGAGAAGAGTCCCAAGAAATCTGTTAGCCTTCTCCAGTTTAGCCTGACAGGAAGTGTTGTTGCAGCATATGACATTATGGTAATTTGTTCTAATACTTTTTTGCATAAGAAAGCCATAGGAGTTGTCTGAATTAACTCTTTTTTAAATGGAGTATCTCTATTAGAAACAAAATTCCTATAATGTGAAAATAGCACAGCCATATTTGTTTTTCAGTGAGCACTTGTTTTAGATAAAAAATTAAGCAAGAAAAGAAGTTGGACCAGCAAAATAATTGTTGGGTAATCTAATTCTACATAGCCTCAGCTGCTAGAAATTGAAACTTGCAGTTTCTTCATCTGCTAGGCAGGTGAACCAATAGAAAATCAGATTTCACTTTCTGGTACTGATGCTTATCAAAAATGATCAAATCCTGACCTGCCTTTAGAAATTGAACATTTTAATCCCCTGCTGCCATGGACGGGAGAGTATGTCTTTCAGTTCCTTCATTATTCTATTAGTCCTTCCTGAATCCTTTTGCCAATGGCCTAGATTTTTGAATTTTAAATGCTAGGTATGTGAAGACTTCTGGTTGTGTTCATATCACTGCCAGAAGCAGAGCTAGTAAATCCATCTGCTTTTGATATTCCCCAATTTATGGCAAAAACTATTCACTAGTAGTACACATTAATCTAATGATCTACTACACTGGCTAAATTTCATTGTTGCTTTTCAGAATAGAGTCCCTTTTACATCAGAGCAGTTTATATTCCATGTTTCCACATGCCTGAAATAATACTTTGCGAAGTCTGAATCTGTTAAGCTATGCTTGCATTTTTCTCATTACATAACCAAGTTATATTGTTCTGCTATAAGCCAAGGTAGTTAAATGTTAATACTGTCCTTCATGTTCTGATTTGCTCTATTATTTTGAGAAGCCTACAGCTCAGTGTCCCTTAATCAAGAGCAGCAAATAATTTTTTTTTTTATTTTGATTATTCCAGAATGCAAGCACTGACTTTTCAACTGTTTCACTTTTGCTTTTTTGGACTTGACAATATGTGTGCAGCTTTTGTGAGTCCTCTTCAGCATCCATATCAACTGATGTTAGAGTACAAAGTGTTTAATCTTTAATATTCAATAATATCTTTTCCCCAAATGGGGAAGGGATTGATAAATCTTTGTGGGTGATAGAATTGTTAAAGTTCTTTTTGTTCCTAAAGAAAAAAGCTTTAAGTATGCTGACAGTGATATTTCCACATTACTTCAGGCTTCTTCCTTGGTTTTCTACAACTCTAATGTTTCTATTTATATCTATTGCTATCAAGTTTCTGTTTTGAATATTATAATTCTGTATGTAGGGGGGACATACTTTAAAAACTCCTTTTTGCAACCAACCTGGCAATTTCTATGTTAAATGCAGTTATTTTTTTGAAGGCAATAAAAAAAGGAAAATTAACTATCCTTAAGGTTTATTTATATACTTATCTTTAATTTGTTTTCTTCATTTTGTGTGTTTCTAGATTCACAAAATGCTTAGACGTGTCGAACCTTTATGCCTCTTTGTGCTGTGTTTCTGCAGTAAATACATGTGATTAAAGGGAGCGTTGGATGGGAATGGTCCTATTACAGAGAGAGAAGCATTCTTGTGATCTGCTTGTGATCCCATTGTCCTTTCAGTGGTGTCCATTTCTTTTCTGACAGTGTCCTAATATCACGATGGCCTGCATTCAAAAAGTTGTGCACTCCACCTTTGCAACTTTAAGGTAGGTAGGAAGGCTTGGAACCCAAATAGCCTCTTCCCAAGTGCTTCACTCTCTAGAAGCCTATATACAGGTTTTGTCATATTATATAAAAGCTGCCATTTTTTGTCATGTTAAAAAAAAAAAAAAAAAAAATCATGTTGTTTTCCGATCCCTAAACAGGTGTTTGGCAAAGGAAATCCTTTTGGATGTTTTAGACAATGAGAACAAAACTTCCCGTGACATGACTTAGTCCGAGCTACAAAGCAATGCTAAATCTGCATAAAACAATAATTTACAAGCACTTTTGTCCTAATGTTTTTTACTAGCTCTTACAGGCAGCTTCCTCTTAGTGTTTTGGAATGGGGAATTAGTGTGTATAATATGGCATTATGAGTTGTTTATTCTAAATTAGTCATCTGATGCCCAGTACAGACCTGGTTCTAGCCATGTGTGCTCATGCTGAACTGGTATCCAACATGTGTGCCCTCAGTCTGTTCTTCTGCTAGAATTTCTTCCTGATTATATTCCTTACAGAATTAGCGTGCCCAGTAATCCTGTTACTTGATGGTGTCACTTTATGCTTTATTAAAAAGTACTCTAGTTATTAATAAATGGAAGTTTTATCCTTTATTAAGAAGGATTCTAGTTTGTAATAAATTGAAGTAAAACTGACAACTGACTAAGGAGCAAACTAATTATTAGTACTAAAAACTGAACCAATATGATCATTAAACATTCACATTTCTATCACATTCAGTATGAGAGAGCCCTTTACAAGTATTTTTCAAATTACTCTTAGTGTATGTCTTGAAATACAGAATTAATATTGGCAGCGGATGAAAGAGATTCTTAATATTTTCTCTTAAAATTTTACTTAAAATGTGAGGGAATTCTGCTTTTTCAGGATTAAACCACATACTTGTGAATACTTTATTTAAAATAGTACTCTTGAGCAGAGATATGTTGTTTTCTGTTTCTGTGCAAAACAAAAATTATTTTTAAGTGATTATGTAGGCGGGCATCTATCTTGAAGGAAATAAAAGTTGATTTTTGAAAGTAGAGCGGAGGTATAAGGAAGGGAGAGTGATCCGTAGGTCTCTTACCTTCATTACATCTTTTGAGATCTCTTACCTCAGCAACAGAAGCTTTGACTGCATGTAAGCAATTGGTGTTGTGCAATCTATAAAAAGATCAAAGACACTTGTTCTGTGTCTGTGTAGTCTATTGAGTGAGGTACCGGGCTGGTTACTGAGTCTCTTGAATTGATGTAATGCATCAGTGATGCTGAAATGCACCTGGTGGTAGACTCTCACAGAAACGGGACTTTGTTTTGGTTTGGTTGTTTTATTAATAGTGTTTGGAATTGGGTCTTGAATTGGTTTCCTTTCATCTTTCTTAAATTAGGAATCTGTTCTCCCAGACATAGTATATGGCATAGAAAGAGTAAGACTGTAGCTTCAGAAGCAGTCAATACTTGTAAGCCGGGGGATCTTTGGATGTTTTTATGTTAAAGGAACTAGAAAAAAACATTGATGTTGTTAGTGATTCATAATCCTTTTTCTGCCTGTTTGCTGAAGGGCATGAAAGTTTCTGCTCCATTTCTCAACCTCCTTGGTGAGAAATGCAATCTGTTCGTGAGGTATCTGCATAAATGGATGCCTGTCAACAATCTGGCACTTGTCACGTTCTTCTCCTAAACATTTCACAGGAAACTCCATAATTCTGCACTGGGTGGACAGTGTTGAGCTGCATAGAGAACGTGCGCAGGAACTGTGGGAGCCTTTCTGCTGAGGTCTCCCTGTTGTCTTGGAGAAATGTGGCATTAATAGATCAGCGTAGATCTCAAACTCTCAGCATGAAACAACCGAGAAGACAGAAACTCTAAGTGGTGTCCCTCAGTGCTTCCACCTGTGAAAATTTTCAATTCAATAGTGCAGTGTGTGCAGATGTGGTAGGTGTGATAATGTTTTTGCCACCGACAGGATTCAAAGACCAGTTTATATTCTAAGTCTCATTGTGATTTAATTACTATTACTTTTCTAAATGTTTCTACAGAATTAACCTCTTAATCTACATGATAGAGCAGTCAGCACAAGTGTGCTTTGATTTGCATGGCACATTAACTTTTAGAATTTTTATGTGACAAAACTGAGTGTTTTCTCAATTTCTGCGTTATTGAACTTATTCTTTCTTTACTGTTTCTTGGCTCTGCATCGTCTTCATTGCATTGGAAGTTGTAATAGAATATTAATAAAATGATGAGGAAATAATAGTAAAAAAGATTCATTTTAGAGAAGACACATTGTAATTGAGAGATAAAGGCTATTTTAAATTAAAGTAGCTTTTGTATGGTATTAATGAAAATCAAATTCCAGCACATAATCAGTGTATTTTCAGTAACCCATTGCATGTGGTAATTCAGAATAAGGTACTTTCATAGAAGTTTCAATGCAAAAGAAATCCAATATTTTTAATGGAAATGGAGATAGTTGCATTTGTATCTTGTGACAGAACAAATAGAGTTACACTAATTATGCTAAACTTCTCTTTGTTTGAGAGAAAAGTGTTATTATTTTAGATTTTTCATGTTCAGTTACTGTGGTGGATTGACCCAGCCAGCAGCCACTCGCCAGGCACAATTCAGGAGCAGTGAGAGAAGAGTCAGGTCTGGTTGCCCTGAGTTGGGAGTTCTTAAAGTCTGCATGGAAGTTGCATGAGTAATGTGATGTATATTCAGTATTTTTGGCAGCGAGCAATTTGAGTGACAGAAGGCAAACTGACATACAGTGGCTGGAAGCATAGGTAGTGAGAGAACCTGGGTGTTTGAAGAAACATAAGGGAAACAACTCCTACCCTGAGTGGCCACAGGAGAAAACTTGTATTAAAAAAGACTGATGAATAGGTTGTTCAGAGTTCAGGCTCTCTCCAAAAAAAGCCATATTTCTATGTTTCACCATGGCCATATTTTTTTACTTTTTCATGGATTTACTTTTTCAGCCTTGTTTTAACTCTGAGGATCTTCGTGTTCCACAGCCTGTCCAGGTCAGTGTGTGTGGGCAACATACTCTGTTCCTGATGTAAGAGAGCTGAAGGAATCTGATTTCTGCAGCAGATCATTACTGCAAACAGAGATAGCGAAATGTTTGTATGTATGTATTTTTTATTTAAAATACTGTTTACATCATAATGCAGTCAATGAGAAGTTTGTTTCTTTGTGATGGCCCATTTGGAAGCTTTGCTTACTAACTGCTATTCTGCAGGTAACAAGTCCTTTATAAAACATGTATATACATCTTTGTAGTAAAAATGTAAAAAGAATAATGAATACTGTAAATAAGGAATGGTGCTGCCAACAGTAAAGCATTAAGAAGCTTAACTGATGTTAGGAATGCACCAAATGGTGATAATTCTCTGAGGTTATGTCTAGATATATTTATAAATAAACTGAAATGAGAATACAGGCTCAAGCATTGGCCCAAAATCACATAAACTTTTCAGCTGCTTAATTGCATGCTTCCTGATGCAGTTTGAACTATGCCAAATCACATTCTTTCAGATGATGCCGAGACAGTTTGGGTCCTAGCATGTGTGAGAGGCTGTCAAAAATAAGCAGTAGCAATGTCTTCTCCCTGCTTCTGGGGAAAGAGGTCATCTGTGTGGCAGTCAGCCATTTCAGTGCCACTTAGCTGTGGATCCAGAAGTTGGTTCCTAGCTGGTATAGTCAGTATATTCTTAGTAACTTGCCCGTTTCACTTGACAGTTAGATTGGAAGCAAACTTTCTAATACATATTTTAGAAATGCAAAGGCAAAAAGGGAGCAAAGAGCTGTATGGCTGTTCCCATTCACCATTCACATTTAACCCTTGTAAATGTGGCTCTTGGCTATGCTCAAGGGTCATGAGACAATCAAGGTCTTTTCTGTTTCTCCTCTAAGTGTATTTTCCTTGCTCTGGTCATCTCTTCCTCGCCTTTCAAGATTTCTTCAGTTGCCCCTTTGCCTTTTCAAATCAAGATACTTGTTCATCCATTCTTTATCTGTTTTTCTGAACCTGTGACAAATGGGCTTGACCTGAGCCTGTCTTGGGTAATCCTGCAACAGAGGCAGCATCAAGTTGATTGGTACTACTCCTTTTATTTTCTGACCCTTTTCCTTCCTGTATAACTGAAGACTACCTGGGAAGAATGAAAAAGAAGGAAGGAAAGGAAATAGTTTGTTGCCTATCCTTGCTGTTTGTCTGCCTGGCAGGTGCAGAAACAGTTACTGGAAAAGTCTAGGGTGAGTCACCATTTCTGAGATGTTTTAAGCACAGAATGTGACATCCTGGATTGAGGTGGCGATGCCACCGCTGCTGGAGCAAGCTCCACCTCCTGTTTGTACTCAGATGTTGCTACATATATTCTGTATAGCTGTAGCATAAACTTTTGTTTGATCTGCAGCGTTTGTGTTACTTTGTAGTAACTGTAGTGGTGTGTATGTGGAGAAAATCTTTGAATGCTAACTGACGTTTCTTACAACAAAACCATGAAGTCCTGTGGTATTTTTGTTATGAATAAGACTAATATTTTCATGATAGCATTGGTAAACAGAGCCTTTTAAAAATCTCTTGGGTTTTGCAAGTGAGTTAATAATGACTGCTGCAACTAAGTGAAAATTTAGGCAGTCCTGTTGAAACGTTGGCTTTTCAGTGTCATGATTTTGCTGTGTTGTGACCTCTGTAGAGAAAGGAAATTCTGACTACTAAAAATAAATTGCACTGTTATTTTAAGAATATACAAGAAAAAAATGTTTCAGTTTGGTTAATGTGATTGTTTCAAAAGTTTTGTACATTTATGTCTTCATACTAAAACTGGAGGTGATGTAAGACTATTTATTTACTTACTTATTTATGCACATGTTAGGGTCAGGTCAATAGTCTTGTTTAGGTTAGGTCAAGGTTACTTGTGTTTTAGCCAGTTAAGTTAACAAACATTCAGTGTGACTCAGCTTCTCCACATGCAGTGAAGACATTGTTTAGCCCACAGCCCTTATGTGTGCTGGATCAATATCTTTCTGCTGTGAAAGACTTCCAAGTTTCATCAAAGTTCTTGTTGCAGGTGCTGTTACGGTAATCACTAAAGGCTTCTAGAAACCTAACTAATCTAGAAGAAAAAACCAAACTAAAAAAACCCAAAATTAATTTTAAGGAAAAGCTCAATGATGACTGAAAAAATTAAAAAACACAAAAACTACTCTCATTATTTCCTAGAGTAAAGCAACAGAAACTAACCTTTAGAGAAGATGCGCAAAATTGTAGTAACATACAAAAAGACAGGAAGATGACTTTTTTTCTTTTTCACAGTGGTAATCTGCCTGTATATTGCAATTTTAATATGTCTCAAGAAGTATTTTTGCAAAATTATCACCGCAATAGACTTTTTGGACTATTAGGCAGCATTTACTAATTGCAATGAAACATCATCTTTTTTAGAGTATATGTTTTCCAGTTCTTCCAGGTTAACTTCTTCAGGTGTAAGAAATTTATTTCTTATGTGGTTTCCATTTGACATAGCAACTATGCTAATCTTCCAAATGCATAATTATAAAAACAACTGGTGAAGAGTTGTCTCACCTTAGAGAATCTCATCTTTCTTTGAAGTTAATTTCTTTTCTAAATGGTGGTTTACCAGAAAAGAAGGAGACTGAGTAGGTTGTCTGTTCAGATAACTATGTATATGATTTGTTGTTATTAATGGATTTTTGAAATCTTCATAATTCAATTTGGAAATATGTTAGCATTTAGGTATATCAGGTCCGGTAAAGTTTCATTCTCTAATAATGAAACCGTTCAATTGTCACAACAGATAGAGTTTTAAATATAACTAATCTTTTCTTTTGTCAGCTTCTCTTTGGTCGTTGTTTTGAGAACAACTGTTAGTAATGGTTTTGGATGTATGAAGTTCAGCTTGTGTTTGCGTGTCGGGGGACCAGTGCCATTGAACTTAGTGACTGATGCAGTGGATAGTGCATTAAATGAATTATTGAATACTTATAATTAGATGTTCTAGTTATTGAAATTTGAGTCTGCATTTTTTTTTTTTTTTTTTGGGTTGTTGTATCACTTGAAGGTATTTTAATTGAAAAACCAGAATTTGCATAATCACTTGGCTTCTGTGTGGTTATTGGCAAAATATTTTCGTGGATTTTCTTGAGATGTTTACCGTGTCTAATGGTAAGAACACTTCAATGATTGCTTCTCTTTTGTATTTGCTGCGGAAAGATTAGTGCTGAAGCTCCTTTTAACCCCGTGTTTTGTGGAGTGCAAAAGTGCCCACAATCTGCCAAAGTGCCCACAATAACAAATTGAGAGCCTGATCAGCAGTCTTTTTCACCTGAAAATATAATTTTATTTTGCATTTCTTTAAAGTCTTATGGGTTGATAATCGTGATGTAATATTTTTAGAAAATTGAAGAAGCACACAATTTCAGTGAGCTTATTACAGGTGACTTCAAATGCTAGTAACCCTTCCTTTTTTTAACCATAAAAGCTACTACAGTATTATATAAGACATGTTCTATATGAATGTTTAGACAGCATTTTTTTAATGCCCAGCGTTTGGAACAGAAGTCTGTTATTTGCCTCTTGCAGTTCCACTAGTAGTAAAGTTATTTTTTCCACCTATATTTTTCACTCATATTTTGTTTCTCCTTATTGGTGGAAAAGGATTAGTTAAAACAAAGGGGGGAAACTCATTATAGAGTGTTTCCCTTTACATTTTCTTTAATCAAGGCAGAAGGGTATCTAATAAGTAACATCAGGACTGGGATAGACTTGAGTTTATTTAGAAATTTTGCTAAATTTTAAATCTGGAACCTGGAATTGCTGGTAAGTGGTCGTGTTAAAATGCTGATATTTTTATTTCTACCCAGGAGGAGGCAGGACACATTTGAAATACGCAGCTAAACTGTGGCAGTTAAGCAAGTTATTAATGCTGTAAAGGTCGTTTATCCTTTTTCACTTGTAAAGTAAAGCACCTTTGGCTGAACCACCCTGAAAGGCCATTGAAGTGATTCATTTTACTTGACACTTGGAGTAGGCAAACAAGGTGTTTATGGACAGCTTTGATGTCTTCATGGCTATTGATGACTTACTAAACAGCCAGAAATGCATTCTGTTTCTGAACCCCATGTAAGCAAGCCTTCCATTTCTGATTCTTACAGATGTACTGTATTTCCTCATTATGGCATTTATAATAACCATTTAACTCTGGTAATTCTGCTTAAAGCAGCTGTTATACTGAAACAAGGCTGCCTATTAGTATTGGGGAATTTAGCTCCAATACCGTAATTTCCCTGTTTTGTCTCGTGTTTAGCAAAACTGAATGCTGTTAATGGTGGTGTAGTACCAAGCATCGTGGCTTCTTCCTTTTTTTTTTTTTAATTTTTTTTTAATTTTAATTTTTATTTTATTTTTTTAAATTTTCCCCCTTTTTAATTTTTATTTTTTATTTATTTGGACTCTGCATATCCGTGTAATTGTTGGCAGGAATAAGCTTAGCTGAGGAATTTTTGTCACTGTTGCTACTTGTTGGTCCTTCTACAATGTTCAAAGAATCGCACCATCAAAATGACTGTTTTGATGTGAGAGTAGTGTGTCTGGGGAAAACTAATTCAACCAGAAGATATTTCTTGTATGTATTTTATCAAAAAATGCTGTGACTGAACTTACTTTTTTCTGCAGAATATAATGACTTTTACCTCACGATACACATATTTCTACATACGTACATAGTATGTGTAATATTGCACATATTTTTTTTAGGTAGAAAAAGTAGAGCTATTTGAAAAAAGCAAATGGAATGGGAATATAAAGGCATAGCAAACAATTTAAATCATAATGAATTTAGAGGGAAGTGCCTGTGGTATTTCTGAAATCCAGTTAAATGAGAAAAATCTTGCAGTTTTTGAAAAGGATCAGCAGATCCCATTTTGAAGAATAATATTTCTGCCTCTAGAAGAGAAAATTGTTAGGAATGCCATGGTGTTTGTGTATAACCTCAAAACATACCAGTTTATTTCTCTGGTTGTACTTGTCACTGTGTTTTCTTCATTGCATGTTGCCAAAACATTTAGTAGTTCATTGATGTAAAATTGAGTGGTTTCTTTTGTGACATAGAAAGGGCTTCTTGGTTGTGTTTTCAGAACAAAGTCTTAATTCTTTCGGCTCAGAGCATGAAGAAAAGTGCTAATTTTTTTGTTGCAGAAAAAGAAATAACAAAAAGAAGGAAAAAATTACCTAGATAATAATCTCCAGTGTATAACTTCAGAGTTTTTTTAAAGCCTTTTTTAGTTTAAACAGGATTTAATATGATTTTGAAGTTCCAACTTCTCTACATTGAAACAAATTATTATGATTAAATTTTGAAATATTGTTTTGAAACATTGTTTTATGTGCCTGGTAACTTCAGTCTCAAAAATAGATATTTCATATTGAGTTATCATTCAAGTGTTGCATCTTAGGCAGAGCTGAAATATATTTCTTTTGGCTTCAAAGCATCCTTTGGGGCAGACATCTGGGGAGAGATCGCAGAATCATGGACTAATATAATATAATATAGACTAGAAGGGTGCTCCAAAGGACATCTAGACCAAACACCTGCTCCAGGTCTAATTAAAACATCTTACTCAGGAACTTGTGTGAGGAAAAAGTTACCAGCAGTGGCTGCAGGATACATACTCTGTCTCATTCACTACTGGATACTGCATTGTTCACAGGAATAGAAAGGCAAAGGAGCTTACGTGCTTGGGGGAAAAAACCATTTTCAGAATATAGTGATAAATATTTTCATAGATTAAAAAGTATCTATCACATATATCCTATGTGATACCTATTTGATTTGAGAAGTGGTCCAGTGTGCCCTCAAAATTAACTGTGTTTTACAGCTTTATATTTTACAGTTATGTGTTTTACAGCATAGTAAATTCTCATGGGTTTGTATTTGCAGTTTCCCGAATGTGGTTTTTATGGAATGTACGACAAAATCTTGCTCTTCCGCCATGACCCTACCTCTGAAAACATTCTCCAGTTGGTGAAATCAGCTGCAGATATCCAAGAGGGAGACCTAGTTGAAGTTGTCTTATCAGGTAACTAAAAAACAATGAAAATTACTGTAATTCTTTTGCAAATGAAAATATCCAGAGCAGTTTTCTCTCAGTTAGATTTTGACCCAGCATAGGTGAGAGTCTATACAACCAAAATTTTCTTTTTCTTGACTCCTATCTCAGGCATACATAGGCATATTACGCCTTTTCCTTTTTTTTTTCTGTTGCCCTGTATATTTTGTAATAACCCCTTTCAGCCATATTACTAGTTAATTAACAGGTTAATGTTAATAAGCTTTCTGCTTTATGTAGAGTGCTATGAAAATATCCGCTGGAAATAGAATAATTGCTTTTTCAAAGCCCTGCATAACAGTGCTTTACAAGACTGCTCTGATTCTTTACATGATTTATTTTTCTGAATTAGGAGAGGAAGGAGAGAGCACAATTATGTGACTTAAATATAGAGGAAGTTTGAAGATGTCATTAGGTGTCAATAGGACTTGTGAAAAAGCTTAGAAGTAAGAGGATGTGAGCCATGTGACTAGGAGTGATGCTAAGTTTGCTTAGGCGTGCAGTAGAGTAAATGCTGGAACCATAAAGATGTAAAGGTGTTATTTGGCAAGTAAAACTTGGAAGATGGTTGAAGGGTGGAATTTTTGCAGTTGGAAAATGCAGTTAGAACATCTGGAAAGATGCTTAAAAGTACAGAGGCATGTATGCCATAGGAAAGTAAAAACTGCAACTGTGGGAGAGCGTAGGATTAATGAAGAGAAAGGCCAAGTCCTAATGGATCCTGAAAAGAGCGTAAGCGGTAGGTCACGTAATCTAGGCCAACTGAGCTTTGTACAATAGTTTTCTTATATAGGACCCTATTCTGTATTGATTAGAATAGGAAAAAGTGAAATAAGGAATAATGCATGTCATTCCTGTAAATTATCATTAGTCTTTTCCATATCAGGAAACAAGTTTTTCACTTTCAAAAAGGTACCAGTAATCTGAACTTAATATTTCCCACAGACCATAATCACTCCACATCCCTAATTGTGATGCAGTGAAAAAAGTTAACAAGGACTTTAGTGCTTTATTTGATATAATGTTTATATTCTGAAATATAGATCACATATCTTCTAGCTTGCCAAAATTAGGCATGTAGCTGTTTCAGGAGCAAAGGACAGCAAATGAAACTTCTAATATGTTATGGCCTGACTGATGGCACTATAACAAGTGAAAACCTTCAGTCAGATGTCTCAAATTAAACACATTTCCTCAATAAACACTTGAAAGCATTAGTGTCCTCCCCCAAATGAGCTTAAACTAAATGCAGCAATTCATTTTTGCAGACAATTCCTGTGTCATGGAAAGGGGAGGAAAGTATTCCTAGTTCTTCAACACTGAAAATGAGAAAGAACTGTACAAACAATATGTAATGTTTAGGGAATTATTCAAACTAATGCAGGCCGTTTTTTATTTAAAAAGATTCAGATATAGTTTGAAATTATGATGGATTTTGGCAATAGTGCATATCAAAATAGCCGTAGATGGGTTATCTCCTTTTTAATTAAAGGACAAAGTCTATCTACATACAGGGCCATAAGAAATCTTTTTCAGGATGTTTAATAATGTGCTCTGAAAATTTAATTCGAAGGGATTAAAAACAACTGAAAACAGAAGAGATCGGCCTTCAGCACTACAGTGTATGATATTGAGTGCTTGAGTGGTGGAAAGGCAAATGAAATACGTGTTCAGATGCATATGTTGAACTAATCGAAGTGTTTTATTTCTAGCCTTCATTATAGAGAACTAAACAGAATATACATTCTAAAGTTCTGTAAATTCAAGGTATATTATGGTAATTGTTTTTGAATGCCATGTCCAAAAGAAGCAGTAGAACACATTGTTATTGCTTTGGACTTGCTGCTGGAAGCAACTTGTGCTTTGGGTCAGCATTCCCTGAGGCACTGATATCTGATGTCAAAAGCTGTACTGGTTGACTGCATTCATTTTTTATTGCTCAGGTCAATGCTGGTCAGAGTAGAGAAAGCTGAACTGTCAGTCCTCGTATTCAGGGTTATACAATCAGTACTATGCATATTCTATTTTTCATTGTAGTTTACTTTAAACTTTATTAAAAAAGCTGGACCATCCGTGATATTTTTTTTTTTTTTTACCTACTGCACTTATGTTCTTGGCAGTTTAAGAATTAGTAAATATGGTTGTTTTCTGGTTTGGAGCCTATATTGCAAGTTCTTGAAAGAGCTGAAAATTATTTACAGAAACTTAAGGGGAGAGATATTGCTCACTGCAGCTGAAGCACCTTAGTCCGTTTTAGTGAAGAAAATTGTACCTGCAGATGTCATGCACCACAACTGAAACAGTTTGTGTTAGGGCAAAAGATTTCTGGTGAAACTCAAGAAATTTACCCAGGTCATATTGCAGGACCTGCTGTGCTTTTGTATTCCTAATGAACATTATTAGTTGCATTTTGCATTGGTGCAATAGAGCATAGTATTTTAATGGACTGCAAGAGTCATGTAATGTGCTGGACAAATATTGTGTGTCTGCTGACTCGTCCAGAGGAGATAACCACAGGCTCTTGCAGTCAGCCAGATGAATTGTGTTTCAGTGCTAATACAGATTCTGGTGTTTTGGAACTGTAAGGTCAAGCATAATTATAAGAGTGGAAGCAAAAGTGTATGTTGAGTGTATGAGATTTGGTTAGCTGCACAGTAAAGGAAGAAAAGGGAACTTTAATGATGAATGTCGTAGCCCTAATAAATATGGGATTAGTTTTACTTCTACTATTTTCTTCCTTTTATTTTATGTATTTTTAAAGTGTCTGTTTGACAACTTTATTTATGGGATTCTGATACTGTTTGTGTAGGAATATGGGAACACTTGAGAAACATATTAGAACCAAAAAATTTGTGTGTTGGGTGCATTTGGTTTATTAGGCTGCACTCCTGGGCATTCATTGAACAGTATCACTAATACCCTTCTGGCAGTAACATATAACTCACCATATTTCTGTTTTCTTAGCTGTGTGTTTTCTATTTAGTTTTTTCTTCAAAATATTGGAAAGCTCATCTTGTCTTCAGATGTGCAAAAGAGGAAAATTCTTTACTACTTCTGTGGAAATCTCCACTAATGTGTTCATTGAATCCAACATATATTTAGTTCTATGGCATTTCAGAGTGAAACGGATATGAATCTTTGGAGAAAGGATTTTATCAAAGTAGAAAGGGTTCCTTTAATTAGAATACCATCAAAAATTAGTAGCCCAAAATCAGGAAGCAAGGTACAGAAGTTGTAATCAAAGTTACAGTCAGGGATGGCTGGAAATTAGTAGTCAGTCATTCATAAACACTGAAAGGAACAGAAACCAGAAGTTACATCTTTTTAGAGCTCTCTCTCACTCTCTCTCTCTCTAAAATGTAGTCTTATGGTTTGGTCAAGAAAAGGATTTAAGCTGAAAAATGTCCTTCAGTCTTCATGTGATCAAGCAGTATTTGTTGAAATCTTCAACTGGGCCTCTGAAAAGTTAACTTTTATGTTCCACTCATGAAATATAGAATGCAAACATTAATTACCAAAGTAGCATATTGTAAAATTTACAATAAATTTGAACATATGGATTATTTTTGCTGTGATAAACTCTCTTCTTTAACTTAACTTCTAGGTTTTTGGAGATCTTTGCTTTGACTAGCTTATAAAAATAACCAATTTCAACTGCAGTTTGTTGATGTCAATGAATTGATATTAATGATAGTTGCTGTCCTCCGTACCCTTTCTTTGCAGAGAAGTTAAATAGTTAACAAGTTTTTACTTAAAGTTGTTTCATGAGATCTGGAAAGATCTACTAGATGAGTTATCCCCTTTCTGAAATGAACAATGTGTTGAAAATATTATTTAAAGCTGTCTGTAGCTGCAATTGCCACCCTTCATCTGTGTATCTGTGACTTTTTTCAGAATAATGGTATTTGTTGTTTTTCCCTTAAATGGAGGCACAGAATCTATAGGGCAACCTTGACAGATGACAATTGCTGTGGTTCTGTACATCTGTATTCCCTTTTTGAGGACTTCAAGGAAACAATCACTTCAGATAGCCTTAAACTTATTTTTATCAGCATAGTTTGTCCTCTTCTGTACCTTGTTCATGAAGTTTATTTAAAACTGCTGTGTAAATTTGCCAAATCTACTCATGATTTAGAGGGAAAAAATTTGTATATTTACAGTTTTAATATGGGTTTGTTTATAAAAATTCTATCTTGTTTTTACTGAGCAAAGTTACATTGAGATGTAAGAGGTTTTTGTCTGCTGCTGGAAACAATTTGAAATGTTAGCATCTCGTGTGAATTAGTGAAATATACTTCATCTGCTTGCTGTGAGCAGTTGTGCTCAACCTGGCAGGATTCCTGAAGCAAGAAAGTTAAATAGCAGCTATTTTACGTTCCCTTGCTGGGCTGATGAGGGCAGGAATTGATCCACTGCTATTGTTAAGAAGCTGTTTCTGTTGTAATATCACACAGATGCTAGATCACCTGCTTGTTAGATGTAGGACCTTTTATTTTGATTTCAGCACAGTTTATACTGCCTATGATAAAATATACTGTGCTGAATAAAAGCTGTGGGTAGCTATACAATGACAGTAAATGCCATTTATCAACACATAACTGGATTGTAGTGTTAGTTCAACTTGAGATGAAACATTATGATGTTGTATCTCTGAACATAATGTTATAGTACTTACATAGTTGGTCACAGTTTGTGATTTTGCTTTGTTGTGATTGAAGAACATCCTTCTCTTGGTGCCTTCGTGGCTATGTTAACGTGCTGTTTCTCGATGTCTTGAGAAATACAAATATCTTTACTCTGTCTAAAATGAAATCTTTAAGGATTATTCTTTCTCTATGTCCTTTCAATTTCCTCTAGCTGTCATTTTTCTTATTTTTATAGAGATAAGGCTCATTTGTAATTAGGTTAAAGCTGATTGGTTCTGTATCCCTCACTGTTCATTAGTTTAACGTTGTTCTTGGGTTACTAATTTCAGGTAGATGATTGTGTTTGAAGTTCTCAGGACTGAAAGATTCTTTCCTTTTTTGTTTGTGTTTCCCTCATTGTTTGTTTTCCTGTATATAACTGTTAATTGTTACCTTCTGGACAGTGCCTGTATATGAGAGGTCACTGTTCCACTGCTACCTCATAGATCCATCCAAACACCCAACCTTATACATCTCTAATTGATTTTTTGAGAGAATACATTTTCAGTTTGTGTGCTCTTTATTGAAATTGTCAGTTCAGTTGAGATATTTCACTTGTTTTTTAAGATTTAATGCAAGCACTTTCAGTCCAGATACTCATAAAGAAATGACGCTTTCATGAGAGAACAGGGTAAATGCTCAAATGGATAAATAAGTGTTTATGACTTGGGAAGCAAAGGGTAGAAGTGCATGCTCTTTTCGCAGTGGAAGCAGGTTACCAGCAAGGTACTTAAGTCTGTGCTGTTAAATACATTCATGAATGAGTACTAGTAAAGTGTCAGGTGTAGCAACAGAACAGAAAATAGCTTGTAATGTCACTGCCCTTGTGTCATCTACCTTTGTCACCTTCTGCTCAAGAGAATGCTGATCCTGCTTTGAGAACTCTTTCAAAGACAGGATACCAGGATTAGTAGACTTTTGTCTGATCCAGTAATTCATATGCTTTTGTATTCCTATCACATGATTACACTGAAAAGAGACATATTTCATGTCATACCACTTTACCAGGCCTCACCTCAATAAGTCATACAGTCAGCTTTCCTAGAAAGATGGAATCAAAGCTGATTAGCTACATTAATTGCAGTTATTAAAAAATACCTACCGACTTCCGAAGCAGACCAAATTAAATCTTTATTTGTATATTATATTCATTTTAATGCCTCTGGGACTAACCCCCCCCTCCCCCCGCCCCGCCCCTTATTCTTCTTAAGGTTTTCTTGATTCAATGAGGCTCTTTTTTTAACCTTTCTTACTAATTTTTACTCTGTTTTCTTAATATAATACATATCATATTTACCCTTTAAAAATATTTTAGATACTATAATTTTGACTGAGTTTATCCACTTAGTAACAGTAACTCAATATGTTATTCAAGATTTATACTTCAGCATCCCCCATGTCAGCTGATCCTTTCTCTAAAGACTTGAGGTGATGAATGAAACTTGGAGTATCCAGTATTTTTATGGATATTTTTGTGCTCATTTAGACTTACAATGCAATGCTAACATCTGATTACCATTCAGAATCAATATGGAAGGCTTATAATTAAAAAAGCATTGATGGAAAAAAGTGCATGGTAATAAACCCCATATTTTTGTCAAAGGATATATCAACTCTGTTTACTGTTTTACAAATTTATTTACTATTTAGTCTGTCTTTACATCTATGGTATGTGAAACTTGGGTTTCACAAATCACAGGATTTGTCTTTAATAGCACTTGAGCTTTTCTTAAAGATATAGTGGCAAAGTCCAAATTTCTTTTTGTGCACCTTATCACTAAAAGTCTTCAAGCATATACCTTGAATATGTGTATTTCTTTATTTAAAATTTATGTGTGTAGCTGAAGTTACAGTATTTTCTTTCTGCACGCTAATGGATTGTCTTTTGCACGCTCAGGGGTGTGTGCACCTCTCTTTGGAGACCACTGCTATAGGTCCAATTGAAGTTGTATATTAGGAAAAACAAATTCATCTCTGTATGAATTTTTTTTTTAATATTTGGGTAAGAAAACGTCAATTAAATTTTTTTCTCATTTTCATAGTTCTTCATATTCTGCCAGTTGTTTTTGCTACTAACACAAATTTTAATTATAAAAGTGTCACCATTGAAAGAACTCTCCTCACTAGATGCCATTCCCTTTCATCAAATAATTACTTCCCCAGTTTCTCCTGACTCGCTACAAATTTAATGGGGAGCAAGCCTTGCTTCAGCTAAGCAGAAAACTCTTTGATTTGTCATACAGGCTTTTGCTTTATTGATTTGTTTAATAGTTTGTTTGATGAAACATTTGTATCAGTGTGTTTTTTAAGTGATAGTAGTGGTCTTGAATAGAGAGTAGTGATAAATGATTCAGCACATTGAAAAATAAAGTAAATCTACTGTTTGGACAATCTCCTTTTTTAGTCTTTCTGAATATATCTCAATAACTCGGTGCTTCAGTAGGCTTCAAATTAAATATGGCTTATGTAAAAAATATATCTTTCAATATCACCATTGAACTCACTGAATTTACTTCCATTGGCTGGCTGCTGGCTTTGATTTTGAGAGAGCAAATAGAAGTGCACAGTCTCGTAGTAATTTCCAATAAATTATGTTTGCAGCACTTTGTGGTAAGATACACATCTTCTTTTAGGAAGTGCTTGAGGTTTGTAGCTAGAAGAGGTCTGAGCACAACCAAGCAAAGCTCCTTCCCTTGGAGAATGTAACAATTTGAAATGGCAGCTAAGGAGAAGGATACTCAGGAACTGCCACAGATTGCAGTCTGCTGGATTTTATATCTCGATAGTAGTGTGACTTAAGCCTGGAGATGTTGTCATTCCAGCTGAAATCTGGCTCACTCTGGTTTTTAGAGAGGCTCCAAGAATGTTTCTGTTAACATAGTTAAGATGTGACTTGTTGGCAAAAAGAAGTTTGGAGAGCTTTTCCTGCTTCTTATGACATGAAGACTCCTATCACTGTAGTTTGGCCGTGCAGAAGGTTATTCTGTAGCAGTTATGTTTGTTTCCTGATTCTTCTTTGGGTTTGTTGTGGGTTTTTTTTTTTTTTTTTTTTTTTTTTGCTTCCTCCTCTTCTTGAATCCAGTAAACTCTTACTCATTTCCTCTCCAAACAAAACAATTCCAGTCTTTTAGTCTCTCCTTAATATGTCTCTTCCATGCCTCTAGTGGTTTTCCTCATCTGTCACAGCTGTTCACAGCAACTGAACACAGAATGTCATGTGAGGAATATTAGTATCACCATTTCCTGGTGTTAATTTCTAGTTATTTATGTACATCAGTGAAATATTGGGTAAAGGTGTTGGGAGTAGAACACTTCTGTTGTCTTTAGTGAGCGACTAAATATTTGCTTACATAATTTTGACCTTCTGATCTACCTGGCCAGGCACTGGAAAAGTTTCTATGATGAGTCATTGCTGAATTTTTATAAACTATTTTAAAAAAATCAACCACAATTCAGAACAATGATTGATTTATTTCTTCCAGGTTATGTCATCTTGTGCATTTCTATAGCATTTTTAATTTCCCTTCTCCCTTTTCTAGCGTTATCCTGGAAAGATTCAAGTGGAGCTGAGAAAACTGAATGGTTATATAAAGTTTCCACATCTCTGATGGTCTCATCAAAGATCTGAGACCTTAAGAAAGCATTATTAATCAGACGGGCACTAAAGCATATTCTAGAAGTGGTCATACTAGTGTTTGTTGTTTCATCACCTTCCAGAGGCTTCAGGTGAGACTGTCAGGCACATAGCTCCCTTCAGTCCTCTTTCTCATCCTTCTTGAAGGTAGAAATGACATTTGCTTTCCTCCAGAATTTGGGCATTTCTCCCAATCATCATGATCATTCAGAGATTGTGGAGAGTGGCCTCACAAGGACATCAGGCAGTTCCCTCAGTGCTGCTGGGTGCATCCCATCAGGGCCTGTGGACATCCAATAAAACTATGCCAAAAAACCCCAGACCAACCCATCTGTATTTGGTCTGTAATGGTATATATTTATGAATTCTTAGGGTAATTCTAAAAGATGTCTAAACTTTTGCAGATAGTTAGCATACGGTTTGTTTAAAAGTAATTTATGCAGATGTGGTTCCTGCATTCCTCACTGAATTCAGCATAAGATTGTACTTTTAATTCCATTATACTTTTAGCCAGTAGCATATATTTACCATGTAACAAAAAACCTTAACCTTTTATGAAATAAACTTGTGAGAATTAAATATGTTTTACAAGTGCTATTAGTTCTTTTTGAGCACCTCTTTTTTTGGTTTTTTTTTTTCAGAATCCTTGGGAAAGAACTGTGAAGTATATTAAAAAAAAGAAGTCAGAGGAAATAAAGATGTAAAGGACTCATAACATTTTAAGATGCTAATTTAGGTCAGTCAGAGCATAGAAAAGGAGTAAGAGCCTTTTTTTTTCATTTGCAGCTGCTCCTTAGTGCCAGTAGTCAGAATCAATTTTGATCACTGCACCAATAGCTCCAGTAAACCTGCAGAGTATTTAAATTTTTTTTCCTATGCTAAATTGATACCTTTGCAGTGTTTTGTGATTAACAAGGCCTGAAGCTGTGAAGTAAGGTATTGCTGTTTTTTCCACTTGGGTGAAAACTGGCTAAACTCGTAATGAAAGAATTGAGTGATGGGATTTCAAATTAACTTAAATTTAGTGAGCTGTATAGTTTTTAGATTTGAAACTACGCAATCATTCACAAATAAATAGAAGTACATCAAAACTGAACTTTAAAAATTCAGAGTGTACAGATGAATCAAGCACATTGACTCATAAATGTTAATCTTTTATTATTGCTCTGCTTAAAATTCTGAGCTAGCACTGGAAAAATGCTTGCAAATGGTTTACTGTTGCCTTCGGTTTATTTCTTAAATCTCACGTCGCTGATGAGACAGTGTAAACAACAGCCCATAGTGAATCTGGATACTGGGATTTAAGAAGGAAGGAGATGAGGGCCTTAGTTGGATGCTTCCCACGCTGGTTCATTTGCTCCCTTCCCAGCCTTACATTTGCCAGCTTCCCACTGCTCCTCTCAGTCAGGAGTAAGCTGGTAGCCAAGGAAGGCTGGGCACAAAGTCTTGTTTATTCATCCCGTGCCGCCACTTGCAGCTACCAACCTTGGTCATGATTGATCAAAATGCGTGAAGGATCTCTGGCTTCCATCTCTCTCTGATCTCTGGGATCTTCCCCTGTTTATTGCATCTTCCCTCTATGCAGGGTTTTCACCCTCGCCCTTCCAGCCCCCCTTCATTCTGACATTACTGTTTCTTTTTGGGGGCCTTTCTTTTCCCTCTCCTTGGCTTTCTGGACAGCCAAGCTCATGTTTCCAAATCAAATAGCCCAGGTGCAGCAGCACAACATGTTACCAGCTTTGTAGCAGGTGATTTGGTTTCCTGTATCTCTGTCCCTGGAGGATTGAGGACATGCAGCTTTTGGTTAGTCTGGATATTATAAAAAAATTGCAACTAGCCTGTACCAGTTGCATTTAGCAAGTAGCAGGCTTCTGCTCAAGAGCTCCAAATTCAGATCTCAAAATGTATCTCTCCCTCTGTCCCCACTTCCTACCTGAATGTCAACCTAGCATTCCTAATTTGAACTGGTTTTACCTAAAGCACGGGGATAAAGCAATAATAGGTAAAGGTAACAAAATGAAATTTATTGTATTAGAAGGATTTTCCCTGTATGTAAAATTTAGATTGCTAGAATACTCACATTCATATCCAGAAAGCTTAATGGATTCTAATTTTCCATATTGAAGTTTGCCTACTTCCAATCAGAACAAATAAGAAAACAATGATTATAAATGTGCACATGTACAGGTTTTAGGAGGTGATTATTTCTAGTCAGTATTAAGGTCCTGATAATTTCAGTTTAGTTTTTAATTTGAATTTTAGGGTGGAGATCAGATACAGTCTTTGACCTGTATGAACTGCTAGAACTCTGCCAACATAAATGAAACTCTGGAAACTCAAACTGTATTTGATTGCCAGGACTGGAACATTGAAAAGAATGGTTTCCTTTCTCTTAGTCCAGCTGAACTGTATACTCAGTCATTAATTGTTATTGTTTAACCAGTGCTTGAAGTTTAGTAGTGAGTTATATTAGTTTTTTAAGTGGTGGATGCCAGTGCTTCTTGTAAGTAAGGATTCAAGTTACAAATGCCTGTGGGGACTCAACAGAATACATTCCTCTTAAATGCATTCCAAATGGGAGAAGGTAGCAGGAGAATGCCTTCTTTTCATAGCTGCAAGATATTGCTAGTCTTGTG
Source organism: Hirundo rustica (assembly GCF_015227805.2). NCBI lineage: Eukaryota > Metazoa > Chordata > Aves > Passeriformes > Hirundinidae > Hirundo > Hirundo rustica. The sequence goes on from NC_053455.1 coordinate 36,189,386, forward strand.
ATTGATGGTTTCTTCTGCCGTGAGAGGCGTGGATGCAAGATGACGGTGCCCATTATGTGAAGCTCTGTGACTCGTAATTGCAGGATCTCACCTCTGTTTATAGTTTGAAGCCCTTTTGGACTTGGAACACAAAATGATGAAGTAAATAATTGCCCTCTTTCTGGAAGCAAGACCTCGCCTCTCTGATGTGCAATGTCCTCATGTATTACTTTCCAGCTGTGCTGAATGATAGGTCTGCTACTGAGCCCAGAACAAGGAGTACCAGCCATTAACAGCCAAGTCATTAGTAGATCTGATGAAATAGTCTTGTCAAAACTGTTGCAAGTTTCCATGTCTGTGTTTTGTTGATCCTAGGAAAGCTTACATAGATGATGACAAGGTAGTCTGAAGGTTAACAGTGTAACGGTGTCATATTAAGAACATAATATTGCAAACTTTTCTGCAGAGTAATTATGTTTTTTAGCATGTGCTTTTAGCCCTATTTGGAGGCCCCCCATTTTTACAGCACAATTTTACATACAGCCACAAAATTTTCTTTACCCCACCAGTACTCTGTCAAAGCAAAAGGGTAGCGTGGTTACAGAAGGTTTTTGTTACCAAGAAAGGCCTCAGTGTAATTTGGAAAAAGTATACATATCTTTCTCTTCATCAGCAGGCTTTGTTTTGTTTTGTTTTGTTTTTTTTCTCAGTGAATAACAGGCATATTCTGGAGGTTAAAGCTTTGAATGTTAATGGCTGTATGAAAGGCTTCCTAGACATGTAATTTTAAGAAGTTGACTAGATGGTAGGAAGAAGTTTAAAAGGAGGACCTAATTTATAAATCACTTATTAAAGCAAAACTGCTCATGGGAGATTTTGATTTCACGTTTGCTTCTACAAAGAAAATTATATATACTTCTCACAATCCCCAGTTTTTTCAAACTATTTAAATAATATATTTTTAATCCCTTATCTAAATTATTAAACTAATTGAAGTTAACTGAGGTACTGATTTTTATTAGGCTGTTTGTGGTTTTGGTGCACTCTTCATACTATTTGTAAAACTAACGAGTAAATCAACATAAAACTCCTTTCCAGTCTTCCAATTTAGTAAATGTCACTTATGCAAAATATAACTTCAATACAGGCATAACATTAGGTTATTCATTGCAATTTCTATGAACTTACATGAATCCTTTACCAGATTTAGAGAGATTTAGACTGTTTTTATTGTACATATCCCTTGTTTTAATAATGGTTTGGTTAATACTTGTATGCTTCTAGAAGCAATCTCAGGAAAACCTACTTTTATAAACAAAAAGTTTGCATCTCTAAAATTCACATATATGTTATCATAATTCATGGCTATCATGTCTTGAGGGTGTTAACAGTAGGTCTTCCTTGTCTTCTCCTAGGAGAGAAGTGCATACTTACTAAGTATCTTGTTTCCATCAGCTTCTTGATTTTATATTTGCATATCCAAATTTAAGCTAGAGGCACAACAACAAAGAAGGTGTAATGGTTTTAATTTACTGAAACCAGGCAGAAACACCATTTAATGTAGTGGTTTACGTTCGCCAAATTCCAGTTGCTAAATTTAGTGTTTATTCTTTTTTCTGTGGGAGAGAGATTAGAGAAAAAAAAAGCAAAGCAGGTTCAAGCTTAAAAATGAACAAAATAATTTATTAACATACACTAAAAGAATGGGAAAAAAGAAAGTTGGAAAAAAGAAAACCCCAACTAAAACAGAATGAAACTCTAAAACACTTTTCCCTCCCCCTACAAACTATTAACTTTCTTACAAAACAACATAGAAAGACAAAACCTGTAATTTTCAGTCAGTTTCACCATTTAAACATAATCATTCATTATTTTACGAGGAGAGTCTCTCTAGAGTTTTATGGAGACGTTTTCTACAAGACAAAATAGTCCTCCAGTGGCTCTTAATGTCACACATCTGCAGCCCCCCAAAGTTTTTTGCAGACTGTGATGTTCTATCAGCAGCCTTTTTCTTTGACTACCTATAGGCCTCTCAGTGTATTTGGCGTACTGTTTGCGAATACTTCTTCTAGTCTAAAATCATCTTCATCTCAAAGGCTGAGACCTCCTTTTGACCCAGGAGCAGGGACTTTAAAGTTCTCAATTACATCTCAATCACATCAGTCCTCAGTTTTGATTAGAATTAGCATTCTCACTAAGTTGCTACAAAGAGCAGTCCATTTCTCCATAGTTTACCCCAGAGAAGTCCGGTTAAAAATGTCCACTTCTTCAATCCTGTTCCAATATTATTAGTTCTTTCACTTCTAATCCACTGACATCATGCAGTGTCTGTTTTACGTACCCTCTGTTTTCTTTCTTCTCTCTCTCAAGGAAGGGTTGTGCTTTAGAAAGCTCCATGTTGCTCGGAAGGGGTTAAATCTGCCCAGGCCTGCAGGGGTGCTCCCTGCCCCGGGCTGCAGGGCTGTAGAAATGTAAAGCTGTGCCAGCGGGGGAAGCTGGTGGAGGTCCTCTCTTCCACCTCTCAGTCTCATCCAGGGCAGCCCGGTTTGGAGCCGCTACAAAGCTGAATGCGCGTGGCAGTGCTGAGCTGCTCTTTAACTAGAAACAAAACTGTGGCAACCCATGATAGAAGGGTACATTGCAGATCTATTGGAAGCTGGTAGGGTGTAGTGTTCAGTTTTGGTACGTATCCTTGAAAAGGCTCCTACATACATACATACATACGTACGTATCTTTTCCGTGATCATTTCATTTGCAAAGAATCTGAGATGTTAATCACAATATTCTTCATAAAGCTGTTAAGTAAATACGCTATGCCAAATCCATGAATGGAAGTCTGGAACAGAAGAGCTGAGGCTTGAAACTCTAGATGGAAATTCTGAAGGAGACAAGTAGAGAGATGGCTTAGTGATGTGTTTATAGCTGGATTGCTGAGATGTCATAGCATGTTGTAATGTGTTGTGTGGCTGGAGTTTCCAAAATGCTGAAGACCATGTCTTCACATATATATCATGATTTCATAGACCAAGCAAAGAGGAGAGGAAGTGAATTATCAAGGGTCAGTATGGTTTGCATCTATAATTTGATCTCATCCAGCTGCTGACCTATCACAGCTCAGTTGGTAACCTGTATGTTGTGGGACCATAGAGGTGTCTGCTGCCTGACTGTGACAATTTTTCCTCTTTTTTGTGTATGCTGGTGATAATAGAGGCCGCCCCAAAAAAATCCTTTTTGAATTTCACAGATCGGTGATCTGCTGGGAAGGTGTCTGAATTTCTATCTTCAATATGAAATTAAATAGGGAAATTAATATGCCCATATTTTGTTCTCTTTGTACAAGTGAAATATACAAATGTATGTTTGTATTTTAATAGCATAAAAATATATTTTAAAGCTTTGAGTGATTGACCCTTCCAACATATTCTTTGATTTGGTTGGAAATGCAGGAAAATATTTGGCAACGTGCACAAAAAGATGGTTCACTCTGAGTCATGAAGTAAAATCACAAGAAATCTGTTCAATGTCTAAAATGTGTTCTGAAGGGAGGGTGTCAAGAAGATGGAGCCAGGCTCTTTTTGGTGATGCCAAGCAATAGGACAAGAGGCGATGGGCAAAAAACCATGTACAGGAAGTTCCACCTGAATATAAGGAAGAATTTCTTTACTGTGCAGTGACTGGAAGCACTGTGCAAGCACTGGAAGAGATTGCGCAAAGAGACTGTGGAGTCTCCCACACCGGAGATATTCAAGAACCATCTGGAGCAATCCTGTGCTATGTGCTCTCAGATGACACTACTTGAGCAGGAAAGCTGGACCAGAAGACCGTCTGTGGTGACTTCCAAACCCGACCCATTTTGTGATGAGTTGTGTTTTCTAGTACACCAAAGAGAGCATTGTCATTACAGGGTGAACATTGCCTTAACAGTGAATTTGACCACTGTAGTATGGAAAAAGTAGAAAAATATATTTGAACAAGTGTTTGGAAGCCCTTGAGTGAAAAGTATGCCTGACCTAACATTTTTAGATAAATACAAAACTATTTCATTTAGTTTCAGGATGTTTCTAGTATGTTGAAGTGTTTTATGAAGTCCTAGTGTTATGAATTAAGTAAACTTTTGTAATACAGCTTTTTATAAAATAATCTTGAAGCAAGAATGGAAAATCCTGAAATAAACAAACTGTTAAATGATTTAGATTGTTCTAGTAAAAACTTTTTTTTAAAAATGAAGTTTGATATTATTGGAATAATTGGATGCTGCTTTTGTGATGGTATTCTAAATACTTTTGTTAATAAATCTCAAGACTGGTTGAGACTAGGAACTTATTTTTCTGTGGACAGTTTTGGAAAAGGGTAGCAGTTTTTGCAGAGAAGCAGCTGAGACAAGGACATAAATCTTTATTGGTATCCTCCTTTAGTAAGTTAAAAATGTTTTCTTGATTGGTATGCAGAATTTTGGTTCTCCTTTCATTACTAGACAAGGAACAAGCCAGGGTATCTGGATCTTTTCGTAATTCCTTTGAATTGAACCATGAAAAAACAGGGCTGGGTTGGGGGAGGTTGTTTTGGTTTGGGGTGTGGTTTTTTCTTTCTTTCTTTCTGTCAGTTGCAAATCAGGAATGTATTTTTGTTGAAAGACAAAGTATTTCTGTCAAGTGGCTGCACACCTATTGCATTCATCCTGATATCTGTGAAGAGTAAGCACACTAATAACTTGTTTAAATGACAGTCTGAATGAGATCAAATGTTTGAACATGTGATTAGAATTTAAGATTTGACAGATATTTCTTTAGACAATTTGATATATGTTTAAGATATTTAATAAGAAAAAGAAAATATTTAATTTGTCTGTTTTTAAAAGTGTTGTGGTACTGGTTGTCTCTGTATTATAAATAGTTTTTAAAACATTTTAATTGGTTATTTTTGTAGTTTGCCTTTAGCTAGCTAGCCCCTCTAACTTTTTCAGCTGTTACACTAGTTGCAGGCTCATGTCACTTTGTAAGGATTTGGTACTTCAAGAAATGTACAACCATCCTCCAAGCTGCCCTGCAAGGACTTCTTCTTTACTGAAATTTGGGTAGATCTTTGCATGTTTTGTTTCTAAGCTCTAATATATGTTTTTAACTTGTGTGATCAGTTCACAGATACCAACATAGGCTGCTGAATTAATTATACCAAGTGATCAGCAGAAACAGACTATTTTAGATATACTTTCATTTACTTGTCAAAAAAAATTGCAGTATTTCTTTACTGGAAGTGTTCAGTTTATTTTATGTATGTACACCTTCAGGGTGTAATGAGTCAAGCCTGTAAAAGAGTATTTTGAAAAATTTCTGACGTTTGATTGAACTCTGACAATTTTGGTAAATGTTGATATGCTATTATATTCCTGTGTTTGATTAGAAAAATATTGTCAGAGACGTTATTGCTGCATGTTTGTAAATACTGCCTTACGCTTTTTCCAGTGGTCATTGTAGTATGAAGGTATATCATCACTCTTTTTATTTGAAAAATATTATGCAGTGAACAATTCCAAATGCAAGTTTTAGCATCATAGTGGCCAAAAGAAGTTTTGCTTTGTTCTGTGATGAAGTAGCTAATAAGTGAAGAGCAGTAGTTATGTTACTAATTTTATTAGTTTTTATTTTATGCTCTTGCTGTTACAGCTTCTGCTACATTTGAAGACTTTCAGATCCGGCCCCATGCTCTGTTTGTTCATTCATATCGGGCTCCTGCCTTTTGTGACCATTGTGGAGAGATGCTGTGGGGGCTGGTGCGTCAGGGACTCAAATGTGAAGGTAAGCTGCAGGGAGATGTAATTTTTCAGTGTAAAGAAGAGACTCTTCCATTCTACTTCTGTTTGTTGTGTCTAATGCTGCTTTTAAATTGGTTAGAGACAGTAAGAATGGTCAAAGTAATTAACTAATTAAAGGACTTATCTTTTTGGCTGCTCTAAGGCATCTTAAATATGGCTCTGTAACCTTGAGTGTAGAAAAATTTGGTCGATAGGCATTTTTAAGAAAAGGCTGAGTGTCTTATTCTTCCCTTATGATTCTTAATGAACCTGTGTCTCATTTTGTATCGCAGTAATTCAGATTATTTAAGTGAAATTACTGTCAATCCAGGTGAGGTTCTAATAGCCAAGTTTTCTTCTTTTACCACACCTATTTGACTTTTGGTAGTCTGAATCCAATAGAATAATCATTTGCAGTGAGACTTCCTTGCCTCCCAAGTGCTGGTCCTATAAATTTCCTGCACTTTGAGGCCATAGATTTTGAAAAATCAGAGAAAAGCCACTGACTGTATCTATTTGGAGTTAATAACATTATCTCTCAAAAATTTTGCTAGAATACAAGAGCAGTGTAGAGGGAAGAGTTTAATAAAAATTGAGGCTAATATTATTTAATTTATTGTTTTGAAAAAATACAAAATTATTTTCTTTTTGAATAGTAAAACATAATTGGATGGTTTTGATTTTCTGTTTTCAGGATGTGGTCTAAACTACCATAAGAGATGTGCATTTAAAATTCCTAACAACTGCAGTGGTGTACGGAAAAGACGCCTGTCAAATGTATCCCTGACAGGACTCAGCACCATTCGAACAGTTTCTGCAGAACCCTCACCCAGCATGACGGATGAAGCCCTTCTGGTATGGGATTCCCTAGCTCTAGAGGCCATGGGAGGAGCTAAGAAACGATGACATTTTGTGCTATAGAATCTGGTTTTGCCTGTTACGGTCTACAGAGGAGGGTGGTATGTAAATTATAAAGTAAGAGAAGGCATCTTGACGTAAAAGGGAGGTCACCAGTTTAAGGTATGTGGGTTTAAGGTATGTGTCACTTCTGATACTCCCAGGAGTCTCCTCCTTTGTCAAGAATTAGGTTATTTTTAAGATCTAAAACTGTCACCCATGCCAATATAAGTAGTTGGATCTTGGAGAATCTCTTCTGGAACTAGATGTTGATTTTCTTCTGTATCAGACCATTATTTCCCTTGGCTTATTAAATAGGAAAGATTTGCATCATTAGGACACTGTGACCCAGACACCACAGCATTAAACTGAGTATCTGTCGCAGTCAAGTCTGTAGTTAATTAGTTGAAGCCTGTGTATTTAGCATATTTCTGGGTGTTCAGAATAAAGTAGGAGAAATCTCCATTAAATCCTTAGATGGCACTTTGTGGTGAATGTATTTATATGTCTGTGTATATTTGTGTGTATGTATATAAAGATGTACAGTATACACAAAAGCACATAAATATATGGTATACTTGGATATTCATTAATATAATACTTTTCTGAAATGAAAGCAACTCTTCTGAGAACTAAATGTTGATCGGAGTAAATGACAATGATACCTCTTCTTTATTTTTGCATGTTTGTTCTTTTTAGCACTCATGGTCATAATATACTTGGATAGTTAAGATTTTACGCAGTGTATAAATGAATTCACTCCTAGGTGAAGGTTTTGAAAACCTTATGGTTTAAGAGAGGAAAGAATTTATAAGTACACACAACAATTATCATGTTTTCCTCTCAATTAGAATATTAAACTTGACATACTAAAAGGACACTATTGCAAATTATGTAGACATGGTGTTAGCTGCAGTGCCATCTATGAACCATAATTATGTACTTATACTACTGATTATCATTAGTCTAAAGCTACTTGGAAATTAAGGTTAACATTATGAATCTGTATTTTTAATTGAAAAGCTGCATAAATGAGTAAGGTGCTTAAGTTCTGCAAACTACAGCAACAAATGTTTATGGATTAATCATAATTCTCAGTAGGTTGTTTCAGAAATTACTTAGGCCAAGACAGAAAATTTTGAGGAAGGCTGGCCCTCATTCTGTTCTTTTTTTTTTTTTTTTTAATTTTATTTTATTTAAAAAAGTTGTATGAGTGAGCATCCTGGTATACTCTCTATAAATATTCACTGCATTGTACAGTTAAAGTGTAGCAAAAATTTTTCAGTTTGAAAATAAATTATATTACTGTGTTGTTTGCTGACACATTTTATATATAATAATTTTTATAAAAATACTTGTTTTGCAAAGCTATATATTTCAAAATATTTGAAAGCATTAAAATTGCCAGTGAAGAAATGCAGTGAGTGTCATATGTACTGCAGGCTCTACTTCTCTGAGAACTTGTACACATTGGTGTTGCTCTGTTAATGATTCAGAACATCACACATGCGCACACACACATGTAGGCACAAAGAAAATATATTTACAGGAGGTAAAGGGATGGACCTAGAGAAATCAAATCATTTTCTTATCTGACTTTTATTTCATGAAATCATGGTATCATTTACCAGATTTTTGGAAATGCTCTCACACATGGCTTCTGTATGTCTTTTGTGCTGTTTAGTTTTTTTTTTTCCTTTGAGTGTATTTCTGTTCCTGCCCCTCCACCCTGCTTTTTTTAAGTGGCATAAGCTTTGTCAGTTCTCATGTACCAGATCTGTCCTTTGGACTCAGTTATTCCGCAGTGCTTGTGAGTTAAGTTTTATGACAGTTTATATGGTGATGCCAATCAAACCATGAACTTTGGAATGTCTTTCATTTTTCTACAGTCAGTGAGAATATACTGAAAAATATCAACCTTGCTCTTAAAAGTGTATCACTGATTCCTAATATTGATGTGTTACTTGAATCGCTGCTAACAATATATAATCTGTTATATCTATCAGTTCTTCAAATAGGACTAAAATAAATGTATTTTTACCCCAGTTACTATGTAGAGTCAGAGCAGAATAATTCCTGGGGATCTTTGATAGATGTAATTATCAAACTGAGTTGGTTCTTCTTTTTTTGAGGTTGTGTGCACCTGATAGGAGACTCAGTATGTAAGCCTGCCTTCTGGAAAAATGATACAAAGTGAATAAGTTATGCCCTACCTTACGGAATTTTGTTCATTTAAAAATCTTTAAGGCAGGTTAATGCGGAGTCATGGAAGATGTGGCATTCCACATAATTATCCTTGCATGGGGAACCACCATGCACAGAAACAGTTTCAGCTGGGTTATAAGGGTTTTTTCATTAGCCAAGAAAACATTTCATTTGAGCTGAAAATTGAAATGGGGACTATATTTGAGTACAGCTTTAAAACCTACCTCCAAAGAATAAAACCTTCTTTTCATTCTTTACTTAGTGTAAAACTTATCAACAGAAATGCTAAAAACAAAGTAGAACTAGGAGGATACAATGCAATCCAGATTTTTGCATGTCTCTGCTCAAATGCAGTTCTTAAGCATTTATTTTATAAAAAAGAATGAGAGTATAATATGATCCCACATTCATGCTTGCTTCTAAAATAATGTTATCTTCTGTCTTTTTCTCCCCCTTATTTCTTTTTTCTGTTTTTTCTTCTTTCCAACTACCTGTCAGTCTCCTGTCAGCCCCGGCTATGAGGTATGTACTGAATTTACTCCCTACCATGCTGTCAGCAACATCCTCTTTTATGATTATCAGTATGAATTTGAAGGTGTGCAGGAATTAAATCAGATTAGTAAAGTCTAGATTCCAAAGTTAATGTCATAATTCTTATACTAAACAGTAAAAGCAGTGAACATTAAAATAATTCAATACAAAAGTGACTTCTTAATTTCTTAAGCATGAAAGAGGTCATTTGTTAGACTGAGGCCCTAATTTATACTGGTAGTAACACGTGGAGAAAAAAAAAATAACTTCACTTTCAGGACTTGGGAAGTTGCTGGAATAGTGTAGAAAATAAGCATTTTATTTTTAAGCTGAAGAAACCTCACATTTAAGTGCTCACCAGCAATAAACTTCTGATACCATACTACCATTGGGTTAGCTCTTTCTCTCAGACTATGGTTGAATTGAAAAAAAACCCCAGTCTAGGATTCTGTATTTCTGTGGAAATAGCCATGAACAGTGTACAAATAAATTACACCTCTATATAAAAAGAGTGCCAAGTCTAAATAAAAAACAAATATTTTTTTAAGTCGGTGATTCATGTCAAAAGTTACTGTCTTTGTCTTTCAATATGGATTTTCTAAAGAAGTTTGGTTTGTGTTTAAAGTTTCAAAAGCTTTTGAAGTTAAAAAGTATTGGCATCTTTCCCTTGCAGCATGTATTTGGGATGCAACCAGAAAAGAGCAGGCTTTGCAAATCTTAGAAATACTACATTTTAAAAATACTGCATAGTTAGTCCGAGGAATATTTTGTTATGCTAAAATGAAGTTTTCCATGGCCAAACATCTATTTCTTTGAAAGAAATAACTTTATTTCCTATAATCATAGAATGGTTTAGGTTGGAAGGGACCTTAAAGATGATATGCTTCCAACACCTTACAATGGTTAGGGTCATCTTCCACTAGACCAGGTGCTCAAAGCCCCATTGAACACTTCCAGGGATGAGGTTTCTATTTCTTCCTAAAACACATTCATTCTTACTGTGTGCCCCAGAATTCCAGCTCCACAGAATATCCATAAAGCAATAGAAACATGTATATACAAACCATAATTTTTGTAATATCTAAGATGATTGTATTCTAAATATGTTGCTATCTGATAAATAATGAATCCACCAATCTGGATGATGGCGGGTTACCCTAAATAACAGCATTTAAAGGTAGGCATGGGAAAAAAAAAGTTATTTGGAGGTAAAAAAAAGTATTTCTCTTGTGAAAATGTGTTAGCTATCTATGGTTTTACTTCAAAATATATTTATATGACACAACAGAATTTTATTTCTATTTCTTAATATATGTTTCCATTATTTTGGAACATTTTATTTGTTTTCTAGAAATAATGAATGTAGTAAGGTCATTTTATAAACACACTTGAAGTGATTTCTTGGAAAAAGTCTAGCTGAGCTTTGCTTTTAAAATAGAAATGATGTGTCTCATGGGGCATAGGTAAGTGGAACATTACGTATGATCTTTGCTCTTTGATGAAGAATCAGGAATTCCAGTTCCTTTTTGCTAAATGATTTAAAATTTACAATGTAAATAGTTTTAGTTGAAAAGACTATTTTTGTATCACTGACACAATACAAAGCACCAGGTGTTGCTTGCCTCTGTAGATTTGTATAAGCAGAGCTGGCTTGAGGCTTTTTAGCTATATATAGAAGAGCGATTCGCAGAATTAGGACAGTAGACGCTCTGGGAGGGAATTGTCTTGAGTTGTGGGTGGCCATTTTCTCTTTCTTGCCTCACACCCAACACTTAATATAGATGCCCCTTTGTCTCAGCCCGCTGAAATAAGGAGTCCTTGTTTCCAGTGACTCAGAAATAGCCACTCTAAGAAGCCTTTGTTTTCCACACTCCTACAGAAGTTGCATCTCCTTTTCCCCGTTCCAGTCTCTACAGAATCTTGTATGCCTCCTCAGCTCACTGAACTGGAAAAAAAGGGCCCTTGAGGGAGGGAATAAAGAAGAGCTGGGGTGTTGCAGCTGAGAACAGCTTCGTGCCTTAAACATCTTCTAATTACAAGTCCTTTTCTAATGGCTGAAGAGGAGTTCATTAGACTGAAGATCCTCAAAGGCAAAGTTAATATTTTCTTTTGAAGGCACTCAGGTTAACTGTGAATCAATACCATTCTGTTATGTTTTTTTCTTGTCACCCTCAAATTATCTTTCCATGCTCCAGTGATACACACTGCACATTGTTTGTCTGAATGGGAGCTTATTTTCAGTATTCTCATATGTTTAATAAAAACTGCTATGCTGTTTTGGATAGTGCTCCTGAAGTTTGTTCCAAAATCTAGAGTTTATTTAAAATAATATAAAGTGAAATAGAGGCTTTGAGTAATTAAACTGATCGTAAGTAATGAGTAGAACCAGATCCACCAGGTGAATATAGGGTCATGCACTAAACAGAACTAAGATTTGAGAACTCAGACACTGACAGTTGAATATTTAAATAGGAATTTAGGTTAATTCCACAATGTATTTTTTTTTAGTTTTCTTGCCTTTTGCCAATAACTTAAAATGTTAAACATAATAAAGGTCAAAATCAAAAAGTATTTCAAATGTAGTTCCCTTTTTCCTTTAAATTTTGCATATCTGTGATATTAAAAGTTCAGCTGAATTTCATATTAAATCATTTTAGGATACAGAAGGTAAGTTTGGACTGGCTTACCTTAAACACTGCTGTGCCGTAAAACAATAGTAGTCCCAGTAATACCTGCCATGCACTAAATGCTGTAGAAGTGAATTTGTTGTAACTAATGCAAACTATATTAGTGCTTTTCTGACCTAGTTTGTCCCAATACTATTGTTTCAGAGGTTTATTAAAATTGGATAAGATATAGAAGATGACCAAGCCAATAATTTCAAACTACAAGATGTATATTTAGGAAACCATTAAATATTGTGTCAATTGTGTACCTCATATTTTCTAAATATCTAGGAAGATAGAACAGAAAATGCTAAACAGCTTAAAATGAAATTTCGTATGTGCTGTGTCTGCTGATGTTTTTGAAGGCAGTTGTTAGAGATCCTAGAGGTTTTATGGCTATTTCACTCTTCAGCTTGGAAGAGGAGAGAGGTTCAGGTTGTTTTTAAATCACCTATTTGTTTTCAGCTTATGGCCTTACATCTAAGTCACCACGGCTTAAACTGGGGATTTGTAGAAGCTCTATGACTGTAACAGTAGGAATTGTTTAGGAGTGTGTGGTACATTGAGGGAAAATTAGGGGCTAAGTTCTTGTAGTTTCTAAGTGCTAGCAAAAGGATTTGCACATATTGAAAACTGACAGATTTTACTTCCCTGTAGTATCTCTGAGACATACATTCATGATCATTTGGGTTGTTGTGATTTGGTACAAGATCCCAAAATGTTATTTTGAGGAATAATGGCAATCAACACAACCTTTTATCTCCACTTACATGGCCCAGATATGTTCAGTGGTTCTTTCCCTCTGTTCTAATATACAATCTTGTTTTTCTGTATTGGTAGCATAGTACTGCCCCCAAACTTACCTCAGACCTCACCAAGCTGGTTTGTCTAGATCTCTTCTGTCCAGAGCCAAAACTTTCCAAACCAGTGTCTGTGGTTAACCCTAAAGACCTTCTGGTTGTCCCTGATTTGGTAAGGATGGTGTGTAGACAGTGACAGATGGGACACATTTATACAGACATTGTGGGGGGGGCAGGGAGAAGGCAAGATTCATTTGTGATGGGATGAATCAGAGTTCTCCAAAGACTAGCTGAAGGGGTTTGTATTGAATTATAATTTGGCTATGATACCTTTTTGTGCTTTTCCCCCATTTTTATTAGCTTTATTCAGACATAACGAAGCTGCCGGGTCTGCCCTCTGATGTGTGCATTCTAATACTGCAAGATACTTCCATGAAAATAACTTATTAATTAATATACTTAAAATTTTGAAGTACATGATATGAGAGCAAACTAGTCCTGATATTTTTGAATGAACTTGTGTCTGTAAGATGCTGGAAAAAAAGCTTTGTGCTATGGAAGTCTTACTGTGGCTGCTGGTACTAGCAAATCCAAAAAGAAAGGGCTTTTGTTTTGGGAATTCCCTGGTTCTGAGGAGTCAGCATAGTCCCACAATGCCTACTGAAACCTAGTAATCTTCTCTTGCTGCTTTCCAAAATAAGGCAGGTTAAAGACAGAGCATTCAAATACTGTCTGCTGCTATTGATGTCTGAGGAGAAGAACAGCGTACATAATAATTTCCATCTGTGGATAGTTTAATATTAACAGCTTATACTGAAGAAGTCAGTTCTTTGATGTGTTTACACATGGAAAAGTGAAATGTTTTTCAGACCATAGCTATCTAACTGTGGTGCTTGTAGGATTAAATCATACACTTGACTTAAAGAGAGGAGTGCAAGAAGCCTTGAAAGACAACGGAGTTGATTGCAGTCTAAGTGGTATTTCAGTATATTTAACTGAAGATTTGTTTCTTTGAATTCACTTAATTACAGTCACACAGTTTAATTTGTAAAAGAAAGTCAACATTTGCATTGCATGAAAAACAGAGTTCCTGTGGTTACATAGATTTCTAGCACCTCACTTGACAGTAGTTTCCTGTGAAGAAATTGTGTATGAACATATTAAGACTTTATCCTCTGTCTTTAATATAGGAAGGAAATGCCTGTTTGAACAAGTCTGCTTCAACACTAAAAACGAAACTGATGCAAACAATTATTTGTCTGGTTTTTTTTCAAACAGACCTCACTTTTCTCTGTTGTCCAAGGAAATAAAACCCCCTAGATTGTGATAGTTTATTCTTTTGTTAAGGCAAACATTTCAAAATTGTGGGAATACTTTTATTATATCTGATTTAATATCTCAGTGTGAACTAAAGGAATAATGTTGCAACACTTCTTAGATACTGAGCCTGCAAAAGGTTAGCACTTATTTGTGTAAGTTTTGAAAAAAAATGTGTATTTAGGAGAGTATAGGTTGTGTAGCCTGTTCTCATCTGAGTGGAAGTTACTGACTTGAGCATGTTTCTGCAAGCATGATTGCCAAAATCATGTGGTGGTTTCTTTCTGTCTCTTATATAACACGAAGCTTTTTAGTAGTCTTGTCAGAATCCCTGGGATATTTTTAGTGGGACAGTCAAAATCTTTTAAAGGAAATAAGCAGTCTCTTTTATGTGTTAGACTAGCCCATGCAGATGGATTTTTGAGCTGGTCCTTAGTTCCGGAGAAGCCACTTCTGTGTCCAAGCTTTTGTTGCTTCCCATTAGTCCCTTCAGCATCTCTCTACAGTTTCTTTGATTGCCTGGAAGGAATAGATGCGAATGCTACAAGACAGTCAGACTCATCCAGGTAATAAGAATCCAGCTGAATCCACTGGTGGGGAATCAGTATTTATTTCAGTTTCTTAATTGCGTTTTTCAGTATATTTGGACAAGGTAGAAAAGGACAGGAAATGTCTGCTGGGCTCTTTTTACCTTTAGAGGACTGTCTTTTTCCTGCAGTGACTGTACAGTGGTTCATGCTTCTGGCTAACGTAGACAAATTGTTGTGTCTTCTAATAGCTTTCAACAAAGCTCACCAGAACTCACATGAGGGGCTTCAGTATATTGCAAAAATTCAAAGAAATTGAAGCAAGAAGAGGCAAGGCATCAGTTAAATAAAAGTCATGAGGAATGCCCCATGCTGAGGAAAAGATTGGCACATCTTCCTTCTTGCAATTAAAAAACCAAACCTTTTTTTTTTTCTTTTTTTTCCCCAAAGTAAGAGTCAACAAACTGGACTTTATTAGATATTCTCACAGTTAAAACATAATTGAAGTATCTGGGTGATCAGTGTCACCGGCTTAGTGGGACAGTTACATACCTGCATATATTTCTTGGTGTTTGTTGTCCCTTGGAAAATCGTACTCTTGAGCTGTTAAAGTATAGATTACCTTGCTGGGATGATAGTTCTAAAGGACTGTTTAGTATTTGGAGCTGTGCAGGCTGTTAGTTTCCATGGTGTAATCCGGTTAAGCAATCATTTCCTGGGAAGTTTCCAGACTTGCTGAGTCAGTAGTCTGGCTGGCTATCAGGAAAAACTCATTTATCTTTCTAACAAACTAGGCACTCCAGTTGAAGGAGAAGGTGCTTTGTGGAGGAGATTCTTGCTTTTCCAGTGAAAATAGGATAGCTCCTGGTTTCCTCTGCTTTCAGTGGCTTAAAATTGTGGCATGTATCTGATGCTGGGAGTACTGGTAGTTAGAGTTGAGGGATCTTGACAGGACTTTTGGATGATATTGGGAGGAGAAGCTTATCTGACAAGGGGGAGGAGGTACTCCTCTTAATCAGTCAGTCATCAGAGGGTGTGGCAGATGCTCCAGCTGCTGTTGCCATGAGTTATCTGTCATCAGCTTCCCTTCCCCTTGAGCAGGACCCAGGGGGCACATTGCCTCTGGCTGGAGGAGGGAGGGAGTGGAGTCAGGCATATCAGGCCTGGGCATGCAGGAGTGAGACCAGATCCATGAATTCTGAGGTCTTTTCTAGCATGGGGGAAGGTGAAACTCAGCTTTACCTCTTGACCTGAAGGCACTGTAAGTTGAGAACTGCTGGTGCCTTATGTGTTGTGCTACGCTGCTGACACATAGCAGCCCAGCACTTGGGGAATGGCAAAGGAAAGCTGAAATACTTTTCTCTATAGATTGGACTTGGAGACTGACATCTTGCAGTATGTTTTCCAGTGTTTTATCTTTTGTTTACAGCTCAAGCAGTAATGGACACTAGAGAACATTTATGAATTACTAACAAAACTTAGTTAATTGTCTGCTCAGTAACACAGCTTGGCAGCCATGTGAAAGGAGACTTGAAGTAAATATTTCAGAAATTATAACTGTGCATTGACTAATGTGCATTTAGAGAAAAAAACCCCAAAACCCTACCAAACAACACGATGAAAGCTTTATTAATGGTAACTGTATCTGATCAAGGCTGATGGTATGGTGAGTAACTGTTTTGGAGTTATCTCAGGAACAATCAACTCAACTCTAGATGTAGAGCATCTAGAATTTACTTTTTGTTCAGCCTGACATTTTGTCAGAAACATACACTAGCACATTAAAACTGAAATATTTGCCATCAATCTAAGCAAAAAATACAGCAAATAATTTGTCGCACACTTGTACTGTACCACACATGAGATTTGATCAGACTTCTAGGTCAGAACCAAAGCTGTAGGGGAGACTGTCTCTCTCTGTTAATCATAACTTCCCAAGATTAGTCTCAGTACATTTCTGCAACACCGATGAAGTTTCTAAAACCTGAAAGGCATTTGGTGAGGAAAATGGCCAAATCAGCTTTCTAAAATCCTTTAAGCATGAAGTCACCTAGGTATAAGTAATTTGGACTTTGCTTTTAGCAGTATTTAGCAGGTTGCCAAAATAATTTTTGATTAGGCAGTAATTTGGAAGATGAAGGCAGAGGGATCATAGAAAATAGGTTTAATGTTGATGATATTAGTCAGGATTCTAAGAGAGATGAGGGCATTAGGAGATATTTGGATCACTTTTACTGCAGACAAGGGTAAGACTGTCAAGAAACAGCTCTAGTGATAAGAATGGTAAGCTGAAATATTAGTTTGTTACAGTGACATAATGAAAGCAAGCACTAGAACTCTTTCCCTTACATATTCTCACACCTTTTCAGTTAAACTTTGTTGTAAGAGGCTAGCATCACTACATGCAAAATGTCCACCACATGTCCAGAATCGAGAAAGAGAGAGCGAAGTGTTGTGACTAATGCATTGCAAGCCGTGATAAAAATTAAGGTGAACCCTTTAGGAATTATTTTATTCAAAAAGAAAATATTTATGTTGAATTATAGTATGCCACAAGCAAAACTCTTCTGGGAGCTGAGGAGCAAGCTCAGGGTTAGGTCTCTGGTCATCGAGTATGTTTGAGGCTGTAACTTGTGAGGTGCTGAACTAGGACTGTGAAGTAGCATCAGTCTGGACCACAATTGTTTCTACTCTACACAGGCATCTGTTTTTCACTACTCCTTGTGACCTCTGCCCTGTCCACAAACACTGAGGGCTGTGATTTCTAGGTGGCTTGCACTAGCTGAGCAATGCAGTTTGTGCAGGATATGTGGCTCATTTTTCTGTCCTGATGGTCTTCTGCCTTCTGTTTTACAGGCCTGTTCATGTTGACTTCATAAGATTTAGTGCAGCCTGTCTTAGAAATTTAGTAGTTAACAAATACTTAAATTGAGACTAATTAATTGTTTGGGGTTTTTAATATGCATAAGTGCTTTGCAGCTTGCAAAGATTTAAACCTCAGAAAGTAATAAGCTTATAATATCAGAGAATGTACTCAGACTTTTTCCACTTTTATTTGTGATAAAGAAAAGGCAGATGCTTTCTTACACTTCTTTCAATCTAGTTTCTTTGTGTGACCATGTATACCTGGCTCATACAATGTATTTTGCATATTTTTACTTTATTTGAAAGGACTGCATTAGTACAGTGGGTCTTTATGTCTCTTGGAAAAGACATCTAATTCTACAGTATAATCAAAGAATTTATCTTCATGGCAAGAAATCTATATGAACTTTGTAAGGAAGAAATTTTTTTTCCCCCATGGCAAATACACTGTGAAGACAAAACCTGAAACTAATTCCTTAGGTTCTTCTGCCATTAAAATGACTTTTCAATTCTTCTTTACTCCAAAAGCCTCAGACAGAAGCATACACAAATGCATTTTTCTGTATTTTGGTGACTGGGAAGTACTAATCTGATGGAGGAATTTCTATAGTATTATGTATTTGAATCCAAGCAGTGTTTCGAGTTAATGTCTACCTGAAGCTTCGGCTACTAGTTTTTGAGCAGTTCAGGCTCATTCTGAGTAATTTGTTTTCTAGCCCTCAGATTAGTGATCAGATTATATGCAGATGATAGTGAGAAGGTACTTAGTTTTAAATAATCAAGCTACATTTTCTCTTTTTTTTTTTCTCCTTTTGTTGTTAATTGTGGGTGTAGTTTTGTTATTTCTCAAGGGCAAGTATAAGGAGAAAGCAGTTTTCTAGGTGAGTTGTTTTCTGGGTTAATTATCATATGTACATCTAAATTAATTCAGTAAAGAAAATAAGGTAACTTTTTTCTTGAGAAATTCTTTGGATTAAACACTTATTGTGATCTCTTTTGCATAATCTAAATGTGGTAAAGTTAGGGACAGCAAAAATTATAAATAAAGGGGATAGAAAATACTAATAGTTTTCTATCATTGAACTCCATATACATAGAATAACATAATAACTTTCTTAATATTTATACAAAAAATACAGCCTTTAAAAGTTACTTTTGATGTAAAACAGAAAATAAGAGGTAAAATGCATTTCTGAGAAATTTTAATGTGGGCTTTAATTTTGATTAACTTTTTTTAAAATAAAAACCTGTTTCAGTCACAATGTGATGTGCATGACAGTAGTGTTGGCAAAGGTGTTGTTCAGTTCCATTGAAATTTTTCAAAAGCAGTCTGAGAGGGGCATGATGCATGTTTTATTAGTGTTTAAAGGCACATGACTTTTTATGACATATGACAGTGTTACTGAAGTGAGGGAAGTTGATATGATGATATGATATTCTTCTAAAAATAAATACAAAGCTCCCTTTTGTGTATTTTACAGCAAAAGACTCCGTCAGAATCATACACTGGGCGAGAGAAGAGGTCAAATTCACAGTCCTACATTGGACGACCTATTCAACTAGACAAGATTTTACTGTCAAAGGTTAAAGTGCCTCATACTTTTGTCATCCACTCCTACACACGTCCAACAGTTTGCCAGTACTGCAAGAAGCTTCTCAAAGGGCTTTTTAGACAGGGTTTGCAATGCAAAGGTAAGTAAATGTCCTTCAGGAACATAAAAGCTAAGCATAATAAAATTAATAAATTAGTGTTTGAATGGTTACTATGTAGCCTTATTCATGATTTCCTCACTTACCTGTCTACATGCAGGCACATGTACAATTACACTGGATTAAGCTGCAGTCAAATTTACAGTAATTGGTGTTCTGTAGGAGCTGGCTGTGCGGCTGTTCATTCTTACCCTTTGGTGCATGTGCACTAGCTCACATTTTTCATTCAGCTGAAAATGATCTTCTGTTTGGCATAGGTGAACCTGTGCTTACAGGAGAATAGTTAACATAATGGACTATAATCTTATCTTCATTGTTTTCAATCTACAAAGTCCTGTGTGTGAATTGAAGCATATACCTGAGCCTCAGCAGCTCAGTGTTTGGGGGAAGTTGTAATGGAAGTAAAATAAGATGGGGTTATATGAGAATTTAAGCCCACATTTTTTCAGTGTGACTAATGTGCTCTCAAGTCTCGTGGCATTGTATACCTTAGTAGGAGCTGGAGTCAGGCCCCTTGGATCCTAGCCTAGATTGCTGGCTTACCTTAGTCAACCTTAGCCTGTAAATAAAGAGCATTGTGCATGCTATGGGGTTGGAATGTTGGCTAATGGATGCTTAAAAACACCTTTCTTCGATTACAGTAAATAATAACTGTAATAAAATCAATCAATATACTTTGTGTTACTTCTTTAAATCCTACAAACATTCAAAGTTGCATTCATTTAAATTAAGGTGTGATTTTGATACAATTTAACTAAAGCAAAATATCTATCAAAGCATCACCTGTTTCAGTTCATTTTGAATCCTGGTGACCTAAGCAAATATTAACCTACTTAAAAAAAAAAAAAAAAATTATCTGTAGTTTGGCACTTTGGTACCTCTGGTTGGTTTTTGGATCAATCTTAAATAATCACAAGGATATAGACCACCTTAGTATATTTTTTCCTTCCTGATTCTTTGTTTTTCCTGGTGTGTTAATAGGAAACAGCTCTTAGTTTAAGTAAAACGTGTTCATAACCCAAAAGAAAACAATTCCTGTTACATCCAGTGAAGTGCTACTTACACATATGAAAGAATTAAAAAAAAAAAAAAAAAAAAAAAAAAATTGAAAAATAGGGAAAGGACTGAAGGAACCCACAGTTGCAAGCTGTCTAGAAGTTGCCTTGAGATGTAAAAAACAAATATTTTCTCACCTAAAATTGTTGGCTAGGCCTCTCCTGTTTTAATTTTCATCAGTCATCAGTAGTCAGTCTCTTAAACTGCAGCTGATACACTGCAGCCCGATTCTGCTTCTTTCACTTGAAAAGCACTCTGGCTTTGGAGCCAAGCACTTGTGTCTCCTCATCACTCCCCTGGATGAGTTGAGCACCACTTTGGTTGCTGCTCCACCCAGGTACCCTCGGAAAGGCTGTTTTTCCCCTCAGACATGTGCTTCTAGCATCTTCATCCTGTCCCTTCCAGGGACGGGCAGCATGGAGCCAGGCTAGTGCACACTCTCTGAACATGTGACTTGTATTAACGAAATGATAGGGCTTAACATCTATAGGCTGCATAGCAAGAAAAAATATAATTGTATCACAGAAAAAGAAATAATTTGGATGTATCCCTTTTTCTTTTATCAGACTGTAGATTCAACTGTCACAAACGCTGTGCTCCTAAAGTGCCAAATAACTGCCTGGGGGAAGTTGCCATTAATGGTGGTAAGTTGCATTAACAATTGTTCCTGTCATTGTTTAAACCATCAGTTAAACAGAAGAGAAATGTAAAATTGTGACGTGTACAAACACACATTTTTCCATTGCTTGGGAGTGGCCTTTCCTCTGCAGAATTTCTGATGTCGAAGATGAGGTGTGGGAGGAATGTTGTGAGTAGCTCATACACCATTGGTTTGGAGTGTGTTTCTTCCAGATAGGTAGCACTGGCAGACAGGCTAAGCTCTGCCACAGAGGTGATGTCAGCAGCAAAATGGCCCTGTGCTAACACCTGGTATATGCAGAATGCCAGGGGAAAGCCAAAAGCCACACGCGAGAAGTTGGCACTCACCTGTCAGCTGGAAGCACAACATTATCTTTTAATGTAAGGGGAGAGAAAAGTAGCTATGGATGATCTTCCTGAGAAGGAAAAATTTACCTAGAAGAACTAGGAATGCCCTTCAGAAAAAAAATCCACCAGTTGCTGATGGCATAAAACTAATCATACCACGTGCCACAGATGGAGTCTTGACTATCTGCCGATTCTCCCATGCGTGTGCTGCTGGATTTGTGTTAAGTATAGGGGTGTATGGGGTAGGCTTGACAGACGGTACTGGAGGAAGAAAGGAGTGGTTGTAGATGAGTTGTTGATTGCCTGGAAAATGTCACTTTCCCATGTGATAAAGGAAGGCAAAGTGTGGTGAAGTGCTCAGCTTCTAATGCGTATTACTGTGTTGTCAGCCTAAAGTGCTTCTGAGGTTAATAAAGTATTACCTTAGGACACATTCTTTTTCCTTTAAATCAGTGGTCTGCTTTATTGAAGATATATCAAGAAATTCCAAAATTAGGAATGTTAACTAATACTTTTCACAGTATTTCTCATAGTACTGTTACTGTATCACTGTGAAGTTCTTATGTTTAACAGGAATATTGCTACAGATACTAAGTATTTCACTTGAAATGTGACAAGGTGCATGATTTTCCGGAAAGTAGATGATGTCTTCCTACTGAATGTCCTTTGTTATGCACCTCTTGCTGGACTCTTGGAGTCACTATTACTTATTTTCTTTTAATCCTACACCATTTATATCTCACTTAACCATTAACCAACCCACAGCAACTATTCAAGAATGCAAGTAATGTTGCCAATGGACATTTGTGGTTTGGTTTTCAAAAGCTAAAATATATACCATGAGATGTTAATTCCATTAATAGGAGTGTAAAATTTTCCCTGAGATTTGCAGTCAGAGAAAGTAACTAAATCTGCTTATAAATGATAAACTTTTTCCTGCATAGATGCAGTTTTAGAGAGGAGCGATTGATCTAAAGTGCTATGAAAAGACAAGAAGGAACATAAACTTTGTTTCTGCACAACTGAACTAAATGAACAAAATTTGCATTTGTTTCTGAATTGCTCCTCCAAATTCCCTCTTTCCATCTGAGGCAGCTGTACTTATCCCTCCAACACTCCCCACCTTTGCTTCACAAACAACACGCTACTTTTGCTTGGACTTTCCCTCCTGTCATGTGAATCTGATGCTGGGCTAATGGGAAGTGATAGTTTGTCTCAGGAAAGCTTGTGCAGAGTCACTTGGGGTGAGAACACATATCCTGGGCTTACTCCAAGTATATTCCTTGAAGATTGCAATCTTAACATTTATAGAACTTGGCTTTTTTACACCAAATAATATTCTTAGTATGGTATACATAGAATCCTCGTAGAATCTGAATTGTGTGTCCTGAATGATTGATAGAGTGTCCCTGGGATTATCAAAGGCAATTTTATCTGGTATCTCACTTGTATTCTCACAGTAATTCGGTTCACATTATTTTCAAACTTAATAAACAAAATACAGAATCTGTCATTTTGTCCATCTGCTGTGTGATGCATCTTCCCTAAAATAGTGAGTGAAAGAAGAGCTGAAGCAATGAAATTCCAAGTATGGTGTCAGTAGTAAATGCATTATATACTAAATGTAGGGAGTTATTTTTAACTGATTGTAGGTTTATTAAAAATAGAGATTTTAAAAGTGTTGTAGGAATAGCAAAGAGAGCTTTGAACTGTGAAGTATCATTCATGACTGAATGACTGGTTCTGCTAGAGATGAAATATGTGGCTCTTAATCACACGTCAGATTATATCCAAATATCTTAAAACTAGTGCACATGAAAACAAACTTTTCAGATGTGCACTTCTAATTTCAGTGAAATGCCATCAATTCCGAACATTTTGCCGTCAGACAATTCAATGTGCTTTTTCTTATGTTACATTGCCTTCACTGGCTGTCAAGAACCTTCCTCTACACAATTAGGCAAAAGTTGAGGAGAAACTATTTGATGTGTTCCATGTGATTTTAACCTTACTGCAAATTTTTGAAACACTGTGAAGTCCTAGAAAAAAATAATGCTGTCTTTACCCTCTGACTGGACTAATGATTTTATGTTCCAGGTAAATCCATTCACAAGCAGCAATGCAACAAAAAGTTGTTTCTTACTCTGATCTTGCTTAGACTTATCTAATTTGGAAATTGGAAAGTTTAATGTAATTTAAATATAATCTGGATGATGCTATTAATGCTATGCTGTAGCCAAATTAGTGAAACCTTAAGTCTTTGGGTTTGGTGCTTGTTTAATATTTATTTTCTTATGGCAGGGAGCATTGTTTCATTGGTATTGATTATTGTGCTGCTTTGTGCAGGCTTCACAGAAAACACTGTTCCTGTGCAAAGGAGTATACAAGTCACATTATAAGTCATTGTTTACTTTATATTGTCTAGGTGCAGGCAACAGACTTCCAAAGAGAACTTGAGTTTTTTGGAAGCTTAAATGTGCCAGGATGTTGTAGTTGGAGTATTGCATGTTTTTAGATAATAACTTGAGAAATGATATTCCAGACCTTCTTAGTCCTGGGGCTGAGTCTGATGTGGTCATGGAGGAAGGGAGTGATGACAATGACAGTGAAAGAAACAGTGGCTTTATCGATGACATGGAGGAGTCTATGGCTCATGATTCAGAGATGTCAATGACAGGATGCCATAGTGACAACGGAGAAATGCAGGATGCTGACCTGGATCATGATGAATCTAACAGGATGATCAGGTGAGCTGGGGAGTGAGTGTACCTTCCATCTGCCTTTGTATTTATTTGTACGTATCATGCTAGGGCTCAAGGGGGGATCTACGTGGTCACTATTGTAACTCGTTTAGAATGGGGAATGCTGGTGAAATGTTTGAAGGTGCAGTGAGAATGCTTCATTGGTTATATGCATTAGTAATTTAAGTATTTAAAACTTAAATTTGAAGCAGTATTTGAAAACTTATGCAAAAGTAGTTCTTACAGGTCTGTTCCTGTATAAGGATGATAGGAAACTATTTGTGCATAAGCACTTGTAAAATATTTATTTATTTTATTTTTATTTTATTATTTATTTATTTGTATTTATTTATTTATTTATTTATTGTTTACTTATTACATAGCATTCTTTCCCTGTTTTAACAGTGCAATGCCTGGTCATATAAATAAATAAACAAAATATGTAAGTAGCTGTCGTATAATCAGATCTAGACTAATTCTAATTTTAGATGCCTTTATTAAAAAACAGAGTTTGACAAACTTAAATAGTAACTTGAGGCAAGTTACAAAATAGATTAGTTCTTTGAAATGACTGTTCAGGAAGGAAAACAGGAACTGAGTTGTGCAACGTACCTCAGAAGTGGATTAAGAGAAGAAACGTTATTCACTTATTGGAACTGTCCGAATAGTATGGAAAAAGTAGGGATTATTCATTGTCAGGGAACCTAAAATGAACTAAGGTAATTTCAGCTGAAATATCCTTGATGTAAGGGATCTATGCCTTTAATGGATCTATACCTTATAAAACATTTTTCATTCATACATCTGTTTGACCTGCAATTTCTTCTTTTGCTTTGCTTGTTGGGAGTCTCTCTCAGTAATATGTTCCCATTATTTCCGTGTTACTGTCATACGCCTGTTGCACTGATAGAAAGCAATCCATTTCAACAATATGCAGTTTCACTTCATGCGTCAGTGAACTACTGTCATATTTATCTGCAGAGCTATGATGTGCGTGATGTATAGACACATTGTATCATTGGAATATGAGCTTGTGCTTAGATCATGAAATCATTGTCACAGAACATTTTAAATTTCCAAGTTTTATTAAGCAGACAGCCTTGCAAGTTTTCAAAATAAAAATATCCAATTGTACTAATAAAACATTTATAACTAAAGTGCATGTTTTACTTATGTAAACAAGTCCTATACTTCCACTAGTACCTCTCTGCAGTTATTTCCAAGGGTAGTTTCCATATCCATGGATATTTTTTAAGTGATAAAAGGCAAATAAAAAGTAAACCTTTTGTCAGTACAGACAAGAACAGCTAAATAGAAACTGCAGATGGTTAAATCATTTTTAGGCAGAAAAGAGATGCTAACTATATGTTACATACTTAATTAAACTTTCAGACAGCACTTTCTGCATTTTGATGGGAAACTACCAATTCATAAAACTTATTTCCAGAATGCATTACAGTGAAGCAGGGCCATCTGCAGACATCTACAGTCACAACAGCTTTGGGAACTTAACATATTATTCTTTTCCTAAACACTATCAGCCCGTTTTTGTTGGAGCTGTTGCACCAATAGCTTTGCTAGCAGGGCATAATAAAAGAGCAGCATTGTGCTCTGTTTTCACATACAATGCAGCGTCACTGTTGAAATTTCTGCCAGGAATAACTGAGTATTCATGTTTAGGCCTGAACAGATTGAGTCCATATTCCATTACACAGAATCTGCTTTAGAAGTTGTTCACTCAAACAGCGAGGATGATGGGCTAGGCTGCTTCTGGTTATTACCAGATTTTATCTGATGGTGCTGTCGGGCACGCTGTCACATCCCCATGGCTTCCCAGCTTACTGTGTTGGCTGAAAGGTAGAAAGTTGCAGTGTGCAATACCCTACAAGGAAATATGGTTTCACCTTAAGTTTTGAGTGCAGAGTAGCTTAAACCTCTTTCTCTGAGAGATTCCAGAAGATTCTCTGTGTGCCTGGCCCAGGGTGTGTGCAGCTGGACAGCCGACACTTTTTCTACTCGGTAAGCTGTCGTCACTCCATTGTGTGTTCGAGCCCAAGCGAGATCACAGGACAGTAATCTGATGGACAGTGTCTGCGTAGGTTATGAGAGATTCAACATCAAGTACTGCTCTGAATCATACATTGCACAAGCTTGAGCAATGGCTCCCACAGCCTAGCTAAGGCCCTAGTCATTTGCCCATTTTCTTAGCTCATCTTTAGAAATATTTTTGGATGAGTGTGTGTAAGCCTTCAGAAGGTCTCTGACATTCCCATTACAGTCTTTTTTCTATGTAATCTCGAGATACTTGGAATGACAAAACAAAGTCGTGTATAAACCGGGTTTGCTAACCATGATAAATATGGATAATTTCTCTGTGTGTGTATACGTGCATTCTGATTTTAAAGTTTTTTTTTTTTTCTTTTTGTCTGAAGTTATCTTCTTTTTAAAAGCCTTTAATGATTTATTCTTAAGCCCTTCAACCAGCAACAATATTCCATTAATGAGAGTGGTACAGTCTGTGAAGCACACAAAAAGGAGAAGTAGCACAGTAATGAAGGAGGGTTGGATGGTTCATTATACAAGCAAGGACACACTGGTAAGAACTGTTATGGAAGACCTGTCTTCCTGTACTTGTTTTATTACAGTATAGAAACAAATTCTAACAATACTCTGGTAATTTACAGTCACTCATGTAAGGCATTTTTTGCTATTTCTATGATTCCTAAAGTCACAATTCTTGTTGTAATTAAGATTGGCTCTCACTGCTTGTGAGAACAGGAGACAGTTAAAGCATGCAAAACCCATCTGATTATATTTGTTGCATTATCATAGGCATCCAAATGTAAAATCATTCTTAAGGAAGTGAAACATAATGTTGAGGAGTTCTGTAAAGTAGCTGTACTTTCCAGCCACACTCTCCCCAGTACCTTACTGCCTATAGAATTGAGACTTTTGTGAAGTAGATTTCGTGTAGAAAAAGGCTATTTTCATTCCAACCTGCTAAAACATGAATAAAGCCTTCAGTATGTGACTTTCAAAAGTGAACCAGGGTGTTCAAAGTATACAAAAAGGTGAACAAAAGGATACAAAAAAGAAATTTCAAGTGCATTAGGCTCATATGTATCATCAAATTGTGCTGTATATAATGCAGACATCAGAATGACATTTTAAATTTTTGAAACTTGTACAATTTTAACAGATCTATTCCTGAATAGCAGAGCATAATAAGAGGTCTGTAAATTCTAAATTCAGTTATATAGTCTTCATTAAAATCATGTGATAGTAATTGGGTCTTTATCGTTCACAGTACATCTCTTCAAACTAAAGAAACATTTTGGCAGTGGTGCTTTTGCGAAATGAACATTTCATTAATTTACTTCGTTTTCATTGCAGAGAAAGCGACACTACTGGAGGCTGGACAGCAAATGCATTACACTTTTTCAAAATGATACTGGAAGCAAATATTACAAAGTAAGGAATATTTTTCAACCTCTTGTTATAGCAGCAGAATATAAGGACTAAATTGCTAAATTGTTGCTTACTAAAATTACAATAGTAGTGTAACTTCTATCTAGTTTTTTGTTTGGGTTTGGTTTTTTTTTTAATTTCATTCTTTAAGCCGCATATGTGTGTTCTGGTTTTGACAAATCTCTGATCAGAAAGGTGTCAGATAACAAGGACCCATAAAATGTGTGCTGTGGAAATGAAAAGTTTTTTTATGAGAAGTCAACAAGGTTTTGTTTTCTAGTGGAGTTCTCTTGATACTGCTTTTTTTCTGAAGGAACCTCACTACTCTCTTTGATAAGTTCAGTTAAATAATTAAAGTTCTATTTAGTCTTGGAGAGAAACATTTAGTATTTTACCATCAACAGTCGTCTGTGTCACAGGGTTTCAGATTACAAGAACCTTTTTGTTTGTACAAGAAGCATGTGGTAAAAGGCAACAATTAGTATCATAAACTAATCAAATAAAGCTCATGCTGAAGTTTTATATGTTGATAATCTTTACACAGAAAGCAAAATATTTTTTTCACTTTAGGAAATCCCATTGTCTGAAATTTTATCTCTGGAACCTGCAAAAACTTTCACTTTGCTGCCTCAAGGAGCCAATCCTCATTGTTTTGAAATAAGCACGGCAAATATAGTCTATTATGTTGGAGAAAACATCGACAACCTCTCAAGTGTTCCACTGAATAACAGCGTTATCAGCGGTGGTGTTGGCATCGACGTGGCACGAATGTGGGAGATGGCGATACAGCACGCCCTGATGCCTGTCATCCCTAAAGGGGCATCCACTGGCTCAGGGCCCAGCCTGCACAGTAAGTCTGTTCCTTTCCTGCACTTTTGACAAGCAGAATCACATCTCAAATGACATTGCTCTGTCTTCTGCACACGTTGAAAGGATGGACTGCACAGCTGGTAAAGGCTATTCTGTCATGTCATCTCGTCACTTGTTTTCTGTATTATTCTAAACATCACAGTTTCTCATCCATGTGTTTTCAGTTCATAGTAGGACATCTGTATTGATACACAAGATGCAGATATTTTAGTAAGCAAATAGTTAAGAAATTAGGAAGGCTTCTAATTCGAATTTGCATTGCTGATGTGAGAAATAGCCTCCTTGTGCAGAGGGATGAAATTTTCTGAGCTCCAGTTTGGAACTGATAGATTTTTTTTTCCCATCCTGGCTAATTTATGTCTCTAGCTGTCTGCAGAAGCAGTTCTTCACTCTTTGGGTCACTGCAGCACAGATGATATATATAATATGAGACCTGTTTTAATGTGTCCTGGGTACTGATAATAAAGTAGCACAGAACAAACAATTCCCCACTAGTAGCCTTGTGCTGCTGTGGTTGCTCTGTACTTCTGTTCAGCCTAGTCAGTGTAAAGAGAATTTAGATATGTCTACATAATTTAGATTAGACCTCTTGTTGCAATATACATGTACTTTAGCACTTGACATCTGGATGCTATTAATGCAGCACGAAATGCTAATGAGACCACAAGCCCTTCAGAAACCAAGTAATACAACAGGCTGTGGCATTGCATCTCCAGGCACAACAGCTCACGTATCAGATTAGATCAGCAATGTCCTTTGCTTTCTCAACTGGGATCTTGTATAAAACAGTGTCAAATTCTGGATGTCATTTCCATCAGACTAGTTGCCTAGTGCCCCTGGTTTGAGTCCGGTGTAGCTAAAGAATCATCTGAAATACTGGACTAGGCATGACCGCTGTCTTACAAAGCCTTTCTCCCTCTTGGGAAGTTTGAAAAAATTCTTTACAGGTTAGTAGTTATCTTTGGGTTATATGTGCAGAAATTAAGATTGTCTGAGGCATTTAGAACAATTTCTTGTGGACAATGAGAATGATAGCAACCTTCATTCTTTTGCTCAAAGTCTAAGACTTGTCTGTGTCTTTGTCCATGCTTTTATTTATCATTTTATTATTATGGGAACACAGCAGTACATAAATTTGAAAACAAATTGGCAATGATTAAAAACCTCTCCATAACTGAAACATTCGTTGCCGAAAGCAGTCTTGCTAAGGAAAGGGAATAAGCCAAGTGAGGCAGAAGTTACTCCTGTTACTTACTGCAACTAGGATTAGTGCTGATGGGTAGCAGCAAGTGTCTTCAGTGTGTAATACAGGCCTTAGAGTAGGGGACACTGGTTTTGAAATTCTTACTTAAACAAATGGAAAGTCAGCATGAACGGGATTCTACACAGAAGTAGGAGACAGAAGTAGCAGTGCTCCAAATAAGCATGCTTTCCTTCCCAAAGTATTGTCTTTGTGTAATGCAGTTAACAGCAGGCATATTCTGAATTTCCCCTCAGTTAGCTGGCAGTTCAAATGCTCGTGACATGCTTATAACAAGCTCAGCTCCGAACTGATAGAAGCTGGATCTGGTGTTTGTTGTATTAAAATGCAGGTGCAAGGTTTTGTTTCCACTATGTCTGGAAACTTTTAAGTTTTAATAATGTCTGTTAGGCCAGATAAAATGTGTAATTGCCTAATTTGAATGTGTATTTGCCTTCATCTGAATAGCAACAAATAAGTTGTAGGTGACTAAATAAAATTATTGTTAAATCCACTAAATATAACCAGTTTAATTGCAGTTGTTACTTGTGTGACATACAAAGCCTCAAAATAGAATGGGAAAAAGCAATAAGAGGCTTATAAATGGGAATTACGAGACTTAACTATTAAAAAATTATTAATGAATTGCATAATTCTGGTTTTTCCCTACACTGCAAAATTGTTCAATTCATGTGTTTGTGGGCTGGAATAATTTTATATTAGCTGGTAGACAAATAAGCTGACCTAATTGCTGTAATTTCTAGAGCTGTCAGTAGGTACTGATGTAATATGAATGTCATTTCCTATTACTACATGTTTCAACTAAAAGCGCAGCAGTCTAAAGTATATTTTGCTTTCTTCCCCAGGGGATATATCCATCAGTATTTCTGTGTCAAACTGCCAAGTCCAAGAAAACGTGGTGAGTGTTCTCTGGATGCTGGTGCTAGACATGCTATGATTAAGCTGGCAAAGTCATTGATCTGCTTTTTAAGAGGAGTGTTAGGGGAGTTCCCGTCAGCCATTTCTCACTTACTTTGAAGAAATTAACAAACAATTAGCTTTTTTAACTTTTGACATAAACCATCTTCGTGGTACTTTTTCTCAAGATGCAGGAATTACGTATGGGTAATTTCACAGGCTTTAAGCTGTGGATCTGTATAGGACGTTAATTACCAAATGGAAAAGCGAGGTGTAGAAATTACTAGTTGGTGGAATTTGTCAACTGAACTTTGTAAAAATGACCACAAACCTTCCTAAATATACCATTTCCTGTCATATCCGAGAGATCAGATATTCTCTGTTGTACGAGATGAAACTCTATCCAAAGGAAGAGGTGAATATATCATAACACACACTTAGAGAATTCTGGGTTTCTTTTACTTTAGGACAGTTAGATACAGGTTATGTGGTCAAGTTAAGCAGTCACACCGCTTGCTTTCTATCTCATAGCAGATGGAAAAAATAGATACTCCCTGCAGCCAGCTGCAGCTTTGGAACAGCTCTGGTAGTTGTCAGAAAAAGATTGCAAAAAGATTGCCTGCTAGGGATGTGTCCATTTGCTTCTAACAAAAAGAAACACCACTTTTGTTATGAATTAGACACTCTTTTACTCTTTGTTGTATATGCTGCTGGTTAAATACCAGGAAAATAAAGCTGAGCTGCAAGATTTGATGTTTGTTTGAGTCTCCCAAAATGAGTCTGCTGACAGCTGGTGCTTTAGCCTGTGTTACTGCACTGAGAAATAGCGAGACATGAGACTGCCTCTCTGGCACAAATGGAATATTTTACCCCTCTCAGTGAACCTGTTAAAGATTCCTAAGCTTTTACAGCAATTAGTTATTGTGGCTTTTAAGAAAACACACCTGAATTTTTTGGCAGATAATATATTTTAAAATTTACTGTACTAAAAGAATGCTACTTCCCACTAGAAAAAGAAAATTAAATACAAAATCTTCTTCCCATATCCTTAGGGCTTTTAATATCTGTTGTTTATATAAACAGGATATTAGCACTGTATACCAGATCTTCCCAGATGAAGTATTGGGATCAGGACAGTTTGGAATTGTTTATGGAGGTAAGGCTTTGGTGTATTGTACAATTGTGCTTAAGGTAAAATTTTTCTTGAATGGGGAAAGTATTTGGACTCTGAAATGTTTTGTTGCAAAAATTTGCTGTCGTTTCATTTAAGCAGTATGTATTCAACAAAATACATGTTCATTTTTTGTATCGATGAAGTAATTTTGTAGATTGAAGTTTTTCTGCCCAGTAGTGGGTCAGCATATATCAATAGCTTCCTATTCTCTCTAAGTTCTAATAAAGTGAGCCCTGAAGTGCAGGAAGCTGTTCTTAGTGAGAACTGTAATGGACGAAAAAAATATTATTCTCCCTTCTGTGTTTCTTTACATATTCCAATGAGGCATTTTTTTTATTGTATCTCCAGTAGCTTGTTAGAATTGTTTCTCTTTTAATTTTTGTATTACTTTTTCCTCTGTGTTTTCTCCTTTTCTCAGTAGTTTTTTGGGGATGTATTTAGGTACAGTTGTTGTTGGAGACAGTGAGAAATGAGAACTAACAAATTTCTCACTGAGGAATCTCTGACTCTCGGATAAACTTGGGACAGGCACTAATATGCCTAAAGGCTATCGCATATTTCATTATTTGCTAGTGTGGAGCTACCAGTGAAGGACTAAGTCCACAACAAGCCAGTTGCACAGAATGCAGCTGCAGTTTGCATATATATATATGAGAATATTAACTTTGTGTCTATACTGTTGAAATGTAGAGCTAACAGTCTCATATATTTGTTTCTTACATGTTCAAATGGCTTTGTCAGGTGAGAGTAAGAAAAGTTCTGTTGTCAAGGGGTAGAAAGAAGAGAATGACAGAAAACTTTTAATGTCCTATCTCCAAACCAGCTCTGAGAATTACTTGGTTATGGCCATTTGTACAACCCATGAAAAAGGAACCTTTTCATAATTAATCACGTTAATTGATGGAGAGCTTTTGTTTTATTAATGCAGGAAAACACCGCAAAACTGGAAGAGATGTTGCCATTAAAATAATTGATAAACTAAGATTTCCAACTAAACAGGAAAGTCAACTTCGTAATGAAGTTGCCATTTTACAGGTACTTTTCTGTTTTGTTTTTTTTTACTGTATTAGCGCCATTATTTATTTCTGTAAAAACCGGGTAATTAGAATGATTTTAATTTATAATTGCTAATGGTTTTGCAAAAATATTAATATTTTTGCTGCTTATTCTCCATAAAAAGCTAAAACCAAATGTATCAGCTATGTCACACTACAAGTTACAATTTCTGCAGTTTTAAGCACCAGGCACGATAAGGAAAATGTATGTTAAACTAATGTGAAATTCATACATTCTCCAGTACTACCCCTAGAATTTTTTTTCCCTGTTGCCTACACGTTAGGCACACAGATTAAATTAGGAAATACTGAAAGATTGTCTGGTTTAGGTGGGGGTCTGAAGTCTGGATGTGTAATGTTAAAAGCTATTGATCATGTTGAGAAATCTAGTGCTGTATTTATCTTTAATAGAATCTTCATCATCCTGGGGTTGTAAATCTGGAGTGTATGTTTGAGACGCCGGAAAGAGTTTTTGTTGTTATGGAAAAGCTCCATGGAGACATGCTGGAGATGATCTTGTCAAGTGAAAAGGGCAGACTGCCAGAGAGAATTACTAAGTTTTTAATTACTCAGGTAAGAAATTAATGATAGACCTAGAAGGAGATTTGAGGTCAATTATTATCACTATTTCTTGTACTTTCCTTTTGACATAATTTACCTGTCTCGTTTATGAAAATCTGAGTAAAACAGGCGTGGTAAAACAGCTTTCTTTACATTACTGTCTGTTATCTGATAGGTAGTGAACCGTTAAGAGGCCTTAAAGCTACAGACATGTAGAGCTATTGGCTGCTGGATAGAGGGGACATCAAGCTACAGTTTCTAATATGATGGAAGAATTAAGCACAAGAAAGGAAAGCATTAAAAGCAAACTGTTGAAGAACTACAAAAAGAAATTTGAACCTCTTGAACTGCCTGATATCAAACGACTGCAGTTCATACTATGACCACTGCAGTTCATACTATGCAATGTTAAGCCTATTTTCTGTGCTGAGATTGGATCTCAGTGCTACCTGTGTCTGGATTCCATTATTACTTCTATTAACAATTTGATATGGGATTTATTTGAGGTTCCTGTTGTTATAGTCCTGTAATATTATCATACTGCTTCTTTGGCTGCCTGAAATACTGGTTTAAATTTAGATACACACATGGGTAGTGAGCTACCTCACCATCAGAGAAGCCCATGTTTCAGCAGTCAGGAAAAAAGAAAGTAGCAGGAGCAGCAGTATTATGGTGTTTTTAATTGTAAATTCTGTATTTGAGGTAGAACTTAACAGGTTTCCTAGATACCAGGCTTTAATGGGCAAAACTTCCCCCAGCTTTAGAATTTGATTTCTTCTGTTCACAGGTTCATTCAGCCTCCCCCATCATTCACTGCTCTAATACAGTGGCAAATTCTGTCAGCCCCTGACCAAACACAAGGAATTGAGTTAAAGCCACACAAAAAGGATGGGTACCTGTTAAATTGTCGCTATATTTATGTGTATGTAACAGAACAGAAATACATACCACACTCTCCATTCTCTCTCTCGTCAGGAAAACACTTCAGTTGGGTCATACAGTATTTCTGGGAAATGTTTTTAGTTGAATCTAGATATGAAAGGTCATTCTGCAAATGTTACTATATTCAAAGATTTCATACACAAAAAAGTAAACAAATACTTAGAACCCAGTTTTAAAAAGATGTTTACAATGTAAACTCTTGGTGAGGGAAAAATCATATTCGATGCAGTGAAACATCAAGAAAACTTGAGGCACAGCATTTTGGGTTTTGTTGGGTTTTCTTTTTCATTGTTTCGTTATTTCGTCGTTTCGTTGTTTTCTTGTAAAAGGTACATTCTTGTTGGATTGCTTTTCTTCACACCAGTCCTTGCTTCTCTGCTCACTGATACTGTTTAAACAATATAAAACAAACAACCATAATTTCATTTGTTTATTCACAGATCCTTGTTGCTTTAAGACATCTTCATTTCAAAAATATTGTGCACTGTGATCTCAAACCAGAAAATGTGTTATTGGCATCAGCTGATCCTTTCCCACAGGCAAGTAGAAAATGCCCTTTCTTGAGATAAATTATTCTAATTAGTAAGTGTTAGCAATGCTTATGTAAACAAGAAAATGATTAGTGACCTGTTTACACAGAATTTTTAGGTAAGAAAAAGTTGATCACATATCAAATGACTTAATAAAGAAGTTATGTTTGAAAATCCTTGACTCTTGTCACCTGTCTAAAATACTGAACTAGATTTTCAAGTGTGGCATAGCTACTTGTGTGATAATTTTTAATTTGCTCACCATTACAGCACAAATTACTTGGCTAGTTGATTTGCTCCAGAAAGAATGTTATTTTTCTGAAAGTTAGGGTAGGGCTCATGAAGAACAAGAGCTTCTTCTTTAATTCTATGTTTTTAAATGCCATGTAGGTCACAGGATATTTAAATATACATTCTGATTGGTTATATTTATCAATAAAAGGTATTTTTATCAGCTTCTGTTACCTTCAGTCTACAGAGTTCATCTACAATCTCCCTCAATCACCCATATTGAAAATGAGTACTATTGATCATTTTTAAATAGTGTCAGTATCAATAATTGGAAGGGAAGGATCTGTACTGAGTTGTTTTAAGTGAGATTTTTTTAAAGCTGCTTAATCTGTTACTTTGTAGAACCCAACAAGGAAGTTTACAGAGGGGCAGAATATATCTAAATCCACAATAAAAGAAATGTGGAAGTTTAAGAACTAAATTTTGTCAAGTTGCTTGTTTTAGGAAAAAGCCATAGGTAAAACAATTTTTCTGTTTGCTGTGTTCTTGTTAGGAATGAATAAGTATTACTGTGTATTACTACTTTTGTCAGGAACCTGAGCTGTTAAGCCTATCCACAACTGTGTTTTATTCATGGACTGAAGGAACAGACTGGTATTCCAGTCTACTGTTTCAGTGGAGTAAGATTATTGCGCTCAAAGTGGAGTTTAAAAAAAGTACCCTTGAAGGAACAGGAGAGATGCACCTTGCAACTAATTGATGATAAAACTTCTTTAACTATGGATTTGATAATAAAAATAATATATGTCTTACTGTGCCATTTTTCATTGAACAGGTAAAACTTTGTGATTTTGGCTTTGCCCGAATCATTGGAGAGAAATCATTTAGGCGTTCAGTTGTAGGAACACCAGCCTACCTTGCTCCAGAGGTTCTGAGAAACAAAGGCTATAACAGATCTCTGGATATGTGGTCCGTGGGTGTCATCATTTATGTAAGCCTCAGTGGTACCTTTCCATTCAATGAAGATGAAGACATTCATGACCAGATCCAGAATGCTGCTTTCATGTATCCACCTAATCCATGGAAGGAAATTTCTCTTGAAGGTAATACCTGTTTGTGGCTGTTCTTATATAAATGCTAAAAAGAGTAGATGTATTTTGCCTTTATAGTTTTTTTCCTGTATGAAACAGAATTAAAAAAAAAAAAAAAAAATCCAGTAATGTAATGTGTCTGTTTTGTGCTATCAGCTGATTTAGACATTTCCTACAGAGCATGTATAGACTGCATATGGCATAATCTTCTAGCATGGGATATCTCCAGGAGGTGTTGAAGGAGCCACATACCCACCCATGGATGAGATTGCTATAGAATCTGTGGGGAGCTTAAGCTGCTGTAATTGGTCTTGTGTATATTTGTTTATGTACCTCATCATTCAGCTCTATTGCATCTACAGTTTTTTTCATGTTCTACTTGTTCCAGTAATTGAGCTTGGTTTCAATAGGATGCTGTACTCTGATATCTTTGTGTAGAAGATAAAAGTGAACAATTCTGTAGATGAGATTTGAGAGACAGTGTGAGAAAACATCATACAAGTGACTTATGCAGGGGGAAAAGGCTTGGAGATAACTGTGAGACCTTTGAAACTCCAGTTCTGGTCAATGGCATCAAAGATTTTAAATAAAAACCAAAAGAACAATATGACTAGTTCACTAGGAAGATCTTTAAAGAAGGTAAATTAGTTGTAATAAAAGGTAAACACAGCTAAGTAGGGCATTTAAAAAAATAGGCACTTCTGGTTTCACTAACATTTTCACGTACATGGCATTTTCAGGGAACTTGATTTCCTTTGGAATTTTTCTTTTAGTCCAGAATTCTGCAGGATTGTAAGTCTTAAAGCAAAGAAACATTATAAGCATCAGATTCTTATATCCTTTTCTGAATTGTAATATTTTCCAAACTGTATTACAATATTAGCATTTATAATTTCTGGTATTTACAGTACTGTTTTTCTGGTTTTCAGGTGATATGTTTAACATACCTGTTAAGCATAGTTAGAGCAGTGTCCTTAATGCTTACTGTAATATATATATTACAGCCATATGAGATTCTCTTCTGAAAATGCGCTGAGAGCATTGTTTGTTATTTTATCTCAGTGGCAGATGAAGTTTGAAATCTGTTGGAGAAAAAAAAAAACTATAAATCTGCACAATTACACACTGAAGTTCTCCTGAACCTCCACACACTTTGATATGTAAGCTGACAGAATCTGTTGGCAGCAATGCTTTATCTGTCGCTAGAGATAAGCAAACAGCAATCAACACAGGGGAAGCTGCAAGAAATTGTCTCCCACAAGTTTCTGCTGTGGTAGACAGAAGATCAATTTTGTACTCAGAGGTGAAGATTCAGTAGGGCACCTACAGAAAACTCACCTACTTGGGTGTTACCTTTCCATTTGTAGAATCACAGCCTTCATTAAGAGTTGATGGATACCAAGCTGCAAGCATGTGGAAGGGAGGAAAACACACTAGCAAATTACTAAATTAAAAATGCTTATAAATTGTGATTTTATTACATTTTTTGTATTGCTAGGTGATGAACCACTCTATTGTGCTAAGTGAAAACCTGGAAAATGTCTGAAGAGATTCCATTGTCTAACATAGGGAGTTGAAGACTGGGTCTCTGTCCAAGCATTACTTGATAAGGCTGGTTTTTAGAGCTCAAATTTGAGCTAAAACTCCATTTTACTTAGGGAAATAAAAAGGAATGTTTCTCTCATGTCCTGCTCCACTCCCCTGCACAGCTTGTGAGAGGGCAGGAGCTGCCCCTGTGGACCTGGTGGCTCCATCCAGTTTCTGTTACCTCTGACAGTGCAACATGATTAAAATGCAAACCTGTCCTGGTGTCCTGACACATCTAATCTGGACTGCAGTTCTGAACAGTGCCGCGTTAATTAATGCCACGAATTATTGAATCATTTAGGGGAGAAACACAGATTATTTTAAAGGTTTTATGAAGGAACTTCTGCATGCCTATTGCAAAGTTTGGTGCTAAGGAAAGATGAACAGCAGTTAAACCTTTTGTGTCATCTCCATGATTATTGCTGTGACACAGTGAGCCAGTTGTTTAAAACTTCTTGCAACTGTAGCTATTCCAGTGCTCTCTTCAGACCACTGCTCATGTAAAAAGTTTAGGAATAGCTAAACTTAATTATTGCCATCTTCTATTTTTATTGTAATGAGAGAGGAAAAAGCATGTATTTCTTTGGATTTAATAGATGGTGCAGCAGTTAGAGTGAATTATTGTGTGTTTGGCACTATTTTGGTTTTAGTGCATACTACACGTTTTTCCCAATACTTGCTAAACAACAGCATATTAATTTGTAAGCTGGAAGGCAGAGGCAAAACTTTAAAAGAAAAAAAAATGAGATTGATCATGTGTAAATAATGTGTCTGGAAAAGTAACAGTAGTAAAGTATCCTAAATATTCCCATCACATGTTATCTAGTCAGTTACTGGTCTTTAAGTAAAATTGGCTTTTAAATTTTTAAATTGCACTGATGAGGTGATAAATTCGTAAGAATACATGACCCATAACAGTTTAAACTGTATGGTAATATAAATAATATATTTAAAGTCTAACAGATTCAGAGGAAAAGCACATGGAGATAAGCTGTATTTTGGAGGAAAAGTGTGTCATATTGTGCAATATTCTAGTCCATGTTAATTTTCTTGATAGTTACTTTTTCTGTAGCATTTTCTAGCAATTCTTAAAATAAAAATCTGCGGTCACAAGTCAAGACAAAAGACAGAACATATTTGAGGATAATATTTTTTAAGTGCTTAATGTTTTTAAACCACCATCAACAGTTGTCTTCTCTGCCAGTCATTTATATGATCTAGTCATTCACTGAGTCCTCTCTTTCTTTAATGTGTCTGTCTGATGTCATAACTCCTGGACTAGTTTCATCAGCTCTTCCTGATGAGCAATTTAGCTTTTTTGTGTAATGCTTTGTCCTTCCTTTTCCCCATTAAAATGTAACTTAGGAAAACTAAGACCTTTCAATTTTGTAGGTCTCAGATTTCTCCATAGGGAATTCTGATTTTTACCTAAGTGGTTGCATTTTTCCATAACTTCACTTTTTGAAAGAACACATCCCAAAACCTGAGTCTGTTTTTGGATGTCTAAATAGGATTGTAACACATTACTGGAGATAGGTAGTTTTTGTGGTAGATGATTGGTGTGTTTTAGAAAACCAGGTTTTGTCAGAGCCATTCAGCATTTCATTGCCCAGTCTATTTCTGTTCTGTCTCCGATGTCTGTCAAGCCAGGCTGCATTTCTAAATTCACTGAATTGCTGTATGACAATTTGAACTTAATTCAGTCTTCGTTCTGGCATTTTGCTAGATACTGATACAGAGGAATCTACTCGCAGAATTCTTATCTATTTTATAGCTTTAAATTTCATGTGTCTCAAACCTGGAACCTGTTTTCAACAGTTTTACTGTTTGTTTCCAGCTTTGGCCTTCCAGTCTACCAAATTTGCATAATCTCAATGTTAGCTACATGTTACAAGAGATAAATGCTGCTAATATAAAGATAGAACTCCATGGTGGATTTTGTTTGTCTACCTGTTAGTGTATTTTCTGTACTATGTCTTCACTGTGGTGGCTATTCTTTTGAACTGTATGGTCCTAAAATGTGCTTTGTCAAGATTGGAATTATTCATAGTGTTTCATTCTGCTGTTGTATTTTCATAAAACATTGTATTTATAATTCTTTTTTCATCAACTACCAACAGCACAGCTCTTACTACTACCCTGATGGGCTGTGTCATGTGCACGTGATTCATTAGGTGCTTCACATTACTTAATATTATTAAAATAATTTGGGGAGAAGCAGTGCAATACCTATCATGCATTAAATTTGATCATGGTGTCCCTGTTACAATGCTTTGTAATCATAAATAAATACCATGGCTGCCTTTGAGCCAGTATTTATTTATACTTGTTACAACATGTCAATAGAAACTCTGAGTGCTTCACACGTTAATAAGAAAGTCACATGAATGAGTGAGCATTGAGTATGAGGAGGTCAATGCATGTTGTAGCTCAGAGATGCTCTCTGCCGCTGTAAATATTTAGCTAGCTTGGCTCTACTTACACATTTGCTAGGATAAATTTGTATTAGGAAACCTCTCTTGTAGGGTACAGCTTAGAGTTGCCAAGGATTTCTTTTGAGAGTACAGCTGAATCTATGTCCCTGGAAATCTCAGCCAGCTGAAGATCATTTTATGCCAAAATAACTGCATGTACCCTAGAGTATTTGTCAACAAAGCTGTATTGACCCACAGCAGGAAAAGGATTTATGTGTATGAAAAAATTATAATAATGACGACCTCCTATTGAAAAATCCAGTGCCCAGGAAGTCCTGGACCTCCTATATTAGTGGCAGCAGCTTAAATTTGTACAGTGATGGCAGTAAGAGTAGGTAGTATTCTAGGTGTATTTTAAAAATTCTTAATCAATTATAAATTTATCATTAATTTAGGACTGGGTTGTTGGCTTTTTTTAATATCCTTAAGGTGATTTCTTGTTTATAACTTATGTAATAAGTTGAAATCTGTAGGAAAGGACTAAATGAATAAAATGTTTGTAATAGAGTTTTCATTTATTTTATAAACTTTAACATTTATGTGCCAGTCACATCCTAATTGAGTTAAAGCAGTCAGTCCTGTGAAAAGTAATTACTGTGTTAATTTGATACTTACAGTGAAAATTGTGACTTTGTCTGTACTACAGTCAATTATTTGCCATAGTAATAAACTTGCATAAGCAGTATAGAGTGATGAACCTCCTTACTGTGAAGGTTCTTTCCCCTGGATTGAAACTAAAGAGTCATCTTTCGTAAAATCAAAGGGATACAGAGCTTTGTAAAGTTTGCATTTGAATTTTTCTGTTGGGGATTCTGCTGAATGATTGCCTGTCTAAAAGGGCAGTATTCATTCTACTGGAGTAGTTGGCTAGTTTATTCTCTTTAACAAAGCCTCCAGCTCCTGGAACTTTGTTAGTCCTCACCTGACTGCTTACACTATCGTGGAAGGTAAACAGGAGCCCATAAAAGGGTTAGAAAAAGCACTTCCATAATCCTCTCAGAACTTTCACTCAGGTTGCCTTCTTGGTGGTAACCTGGTGCAGTCCCATAGATTGTGTGCAGACCATAGGTGGTCTTTCTTAATGCTCTGAATTTATTTCATGATTGATTTTACAGAAGATCACTATAAAATTTTTGAAGTTCCTAAAATGTCAAATAAGGGTTACTTTAAAACCTGATTTAAAAAAAGTTAGTGAACATGCATAAAAATATCTAAAAAATACTATGTATACTACCCTCTCCTCAAAACTGCTTTATCTTGTTAGACAGAATATTTAATATTGTAACAGATGATGCCAAAATTTAGTCCCCTGAAGTTGTACATCTATAATAAATGTTAATACCTTCCAAATTTTTATCTTTGGTGTTTTTAAGTACATCTCAAAACTTAATCATCAAAAAATTATGTGGGTTTTTTTTTTTTTTTTTAATTCAGAAATTGAGTAAACATGAATCTTACTGTTCATTCATTCTACATGAACTGAAGCCAGACCAAGCTTTGTAAGATAATGCCTGTCAGGACACTGTCATGACAGGATGGGTTTTTGTGAGTTTAAACAGAGAGGAAAAACCGTGAACTTTCCACATGTCTTTTAAGCATTTTAATTCCAGCACACACAATGTCATTATTAAACTTCCTAGATTCTTCTTTGCATTACACTGCACTGCCTTTGTTGCCCTGTCTGTATCTATCACTTACATCTTGGCTTCTGTTAATCAGACAGAACTCTTACAAGTTAAAGAAGTGGCATTTCTTGAATTGCATGATTTCCTGATGAAAAGTAGCAAAGACTCTTTGCTGTTGAAACTCGTGTTTTCTTCCTTCACCTAAATTAGAAAACTCTGAGTAATAAAACAAATGAAATTGTATCAGATAGTTTGAGTTTCTACTTCATGTGTACTTCTAGTAGTCATGTTGCATTTCTGCTTATTTATTTGTGCTTATTTCTTAAGAGGCAAGGGGTAGGCAAAACTTTCCTGGCAAAAAGAACCCTAGATAAAAAACTGAAAACCAACAGCAGAACTGGTTACAGAGACAGCAGATTCCAGTGGTGAAACAAGCAGACTGTCTGTGCAAACTGTTCTCGATTGCTCGATACTGACAGTTGTAACCATCCAGGGAAACCGCTTTTTCACTCTCATCATAGTTTTCTTCCCTGTCTTTTTTTCTGCACCTTCTCTAGTGATTTTTTTCTAGACCAGTGCCTTTCTAGTCTGTTCAACAAGCCATTGTCAATTTCCCCCAAGAATACAAAGAAATATGTTATTACATGTAATACATCCTTGTTCTGAAGTGAAAAAAGGGGAAAAGGGGCCCCTCATCCTGTTGTAACTTGAGGGAGGTTGAATAGCCAAATATGATTTCATCACTTGTAAGGCTCACAGTCATATCTGCTTCCAGTGGGTTGCACAGAGGAATGTAATAGAGACATTTTCAACTCTCAGTGGCAGGAAGAACATTCAGTAGGTACTTGACAGTTACTGAGGCACATGCTGGGATATGCGCACCTACATCGCAGCAGTTACCAGGATAATCAACCCTTTCACCAAGTTCTTGACCTGTTTTCCAAACTGAGATTCATAGTAAGTGATTGAAAAATGAACTCTGAAG
This sequence comes from Hirundo rustica, assembly GCF_015227805.2. Lineage (NCBI taxonomy): Eukaryota > Metazoa > Chordata > Aves > Passeriformes > Hirundinidae > Hirundo > Hirundo rustica. The sequence goes on from NC_053455.1 coordinate 36,232,209, forward strand.
ATCATACACACCCAAATACCACTGAAAATAATAAAGAAATGGTAGCACTACTAAATTCACATTCATCGCTGGCTTATGTATCCAAAGACGGACTGAAGTCTTACTGTAGTTCTGCTGAATTTAAGGGTAAGTTGACAGTGTTGCAGAAGATGCTGATGTTTGCTGATACCTAGATACAGGGTAATAGACTATGTTTTCGTCTTTGAAATGTTAGATAAAAACAATGGTCACTACTTCTTGATAGGTGATATCAAAACTACCGTATATGACTGACTTTTCAATCTCTTCCCCTTAACTTGGAACGTCTCTTATGAAAAAGAGGAAGAAGATTAACCCCACTATTTTGGAAAACAAATGAGTTTTTTGCTGAATGTTTTGAAGAATTCTTATGTTTGAAGAATGATGCCAGTAATGATCCTACTGGATATCCACTGATTTTCTTAACCTACATACAGTTCACAAACATTTTGAGAGGGAACAAAATAAGCACAAGTTAGAGAATTTTGCATTAACTGTAGTTGATGCTAAAAGAGACATGAGATAAGAATCTGTTTGTCCACAACAGAAAAGTAAAATTAGGAAAAGAATGGCCTTGAGCCTCTGGCAATGCTTTCTTTGTCAAAAGTCCTGAGATTTATTTTCTATCGTTTCCACGATTGGTTTGATTTCCAAGACAGTATTCATCACCAGGAAGTCAGGGCTGCTTTAGTGATACTCTCTTCTTGCTAAGAATACGTTTGTGTCAAACTGACTGCATAAATTCAGACTGCCATGTGCATTCCCATTTTCCTGGGCATTGTTTTCATTGTGCTCTGCCTAATGGCAGAAACACACGTAAAGCCCTAGATGGCAAACTGAGCCTGCAGAGAGGAAGTCTGTTAAAAAAGAAAAGCTTTTCCTTATTGTTGTACAAAATACAACCTCAGAGATAATTGGTTTAAAGAATTCTGTCCCATCTCATACTCTTAAAACAGACAAGATGATTATTCAGCTCCTTTAATACCCAGCTGGCAACAATATCCATCTGACGTGTTTCAGACCCGGTGCCCCTCAGTGATGCTGTGTGTCTGTGTTACTTTCAAGACCATCTTTCCCTGTCACCATGGTATAAACAGAGAAATAAAGATGCAAACCAGCATACTTTGGACATGCCAAGGGATAATGTGACAAAATGGAAAAATTGTAGGAATATTATCATTCCTTGTGGCTAGTCAGTTATTCTGGAATAACAGTAACTTTCCACTGGAACACATGCTGAGCATTAAGCACCACCTAGCAGGATTTAACCTTTCATTATAGCCTATTTTTTTTTAAAATTTATTTTTAAATGTTTTTATATAGTTGCATTCAAAGCTCATCAATCTCATTTCAGAGATTTTTCTAAATGGGCCACTCATTGCAATTCCGTGCCCTGTTCATTGGCTAATGAGCCTCATCCCTTCAGGTGCTACAGCAGACATACCTACAGGGTGAAAAAGTTGGGTTTGTTCAGCCTGAACTACTTAAAGGAGGCTACAAGAGAGCTGAAGAGAGACCTTTTACAAGGGCATGTAGTGATAGGACATAGGGTAATTGCTTTAAACTGAAAGAGGGGAGGTTTAGGTTGGTTATTAGGAAGGGGTTGGATATTAGGAAGAAATTCTTGATTGTGAGGATGATGATACAGTGGGATAGGTTGCTCAGAGAAGTTGTGTATGCCCCATCTGTGGAAGTGTTCAAGTTGGACAGGGCTTTGAGCAGTCTGGTCTAGTAGAAGGTGTCTCTGCCTATGGTAGGAGAGTTGGATCTTTAAGGACCTTTCCAACCAAAGCCATTCTGTGATTCTATGAACCTCTGTGAATCATTGACTCCAAAACCATAGAAGTAATGAAATTTGTAAAAGAAGCCCTCTCACTTTTCTGGAAAGTGACGCAAGTAGAAGCAATGCTCAGTTTGAAAGAATAGTATTGCAAGACTTGGTGACTTATAAAACCTGATTTCTCGACTCAGTGATTGGGAAGGTGCTGCTATCAGCTAAAAGTGACACTGAAAGTCTCAGAAAAATATATACACCTATATATTGTTTACTGTGGTACCTGAAGAATACTCTTCTTGGGAGGAAAATGTTAAAGCTGGGAGATTTGGCAATGAGGGAATGTTTTCACGCAAAGTGACCTTGCACCTTGCTGCTAAAAATGTCAGTGTGGGAAAACTCCATTTATTATGCCTAGTGTTGCTTGTCCTCTGCCTCTTTTGGGAAGTAGAATTCCCAAGTAGAGATAACACAGTCTGACAGACAGGCTTGAGCCTCGTGCTGGGAGTGAGAAACGCATCCTTGAGATAAACTGCAGGTGCACACAGCCTTTTGATATATTGGGGCAGGCTGTCCCCCCTCTCGCAGGTTGAACTGAGCCTAACGCGGCTGGTGACCCTGTGTCGGTGCCGCCTGGCGGTGTCGGTTCGGTAACGGAATAAACCTGCTCCGTGCATTTCAGCTTTGGAGGTCGTCATCCATTTTGGTGGTCGTCTTGGTTGCCGCTATGTGTCTAATCAAAACTGTCGACCTCACTTATGTGAGTTTTTTTTCCTTTTGAGCAGGATCAGAATGAGAATTATTTTTAGGCAACTGTTCAGTAAAACAGTTGTAATCCCATTAGGATGGGTTGCGTGGGTGCCTTCAAGTACATAAGCATTGACTGCAATTTGTAAAAAGCTGGAGTACGAAGGGATAACTGCCCCCTTTTCACAACTACCATGTTTGTGTAGCTCCCTGTTTGCATGTTATAGTTGAAACAAATACGTTTGAACTAACATTTTGCAATATTATTTCTTTTCAGCTATTGATCTCATAAATAATTTGTTGCAAGTGAAAATGAGAAAGCGCTACAGTGTGGACAAAACGTTAAGCCACCCATGGTTACAGGTATTTCTACAAATTCCATGTTTTTACTTTTGCGTTTAGACTCTAAACATATAACAAATTTTCATCTTTAAGCACAGTTGAATCTAAGAAAATCTACAAACCTGAAGATGTTTTTAGATCCTTAGAACATCATGTTTGTTCACTGATTTACCTATGGTTTCTCATTAATTTTTGAATTATTAGATTCCAATAATAAACAGTGTCATGCTTTCAAAATACATTGCAAAAATATTTTATCATATTTGTCTTTGTATCATATTTCTCATTGTTGAGAAAATGATATATATTAAAAAAAAATTCCCTGTAGTCAATTGACTTACATTATTTCATTGCTTGGAGTTTACTTGGATTCACTTCTTATTAAAATTATTCAATGGCCTTCCACTTCACAGTCATCACAAAAACTAGTGAAATTATGTGCTTGCCAGGAAAATACATTAACCACTGAATATATTCAACTGAATTCTTCAACTAAAAACTGAGTTGTAAGGAATTTTTAAAATGCTCGCGGTGTCTGTCTTGGGCTCACCACATGATAATGGTAATTTTTTTTTATCCTGGCAGCAGCCAAATCACTGCAAAGGCCTAAGAGCAGTGAGGAGCCAGGGCCTGTCCCAGCATCCCCAGCCAAGGAGCAGGGAAGCCTGGGGACAGCCCAGGCCACGGCATTGGGTCCCTTCCTGGAGCACTGGCTGAACCCAGACAGATGCATCAGCCTGTCGGATCACCCAAGGGAGCTTTGTTTGCATCTAGGAAAGTAATCACGGCACAAGCATGGCATAGGCCAGATGCATAATTCCCAGGAATCTTTATCAAACCAGAAAACGGAGTCCTACTTCGGTATCTTACAGCTGATACTGTGTCTCAAAGTAGATGGTGATCCTCTGGTAGGAGGAAAAGAGCTGTAACCACCCATGCCGCACCCTGCCTTTCTCAGGGACATATGTATCTGGGGCTTGCTTTCTTCCTTTCAGATTTCCTGTCCCTCACTAGTTTTTCCCTCCGAGACTGCTCTTCTCCCTGGCAGCCATTGCAGGATGCATTTGCTTGAGTCTTTGGGGACCAGATGCGTCAGGGCTGAAGTCTGCAGCAGGGATCCTGGCTGTCTCATGATACAGGACAGGGTCCTTCTCCTCTATATCCACTTTTATTGCTTGTGTAGTAGCACGTGGAGGTGAACTAAGAGGAGGCAGTTCAGCAGCAGCTCTAGCACCAGGGATGGGATGAGTCCTCTGTCTAGAAGAGTCCTACCTTGCAGGCTAAGGAAAAATAATAGTGGTTATTTTTCCTTATGGGGCAGTGAGACTTAGTGGTGTTCTCTGAGAGGATGACTCTAAGAAATGGGCCAAAGTATATGGGATACTAAAGGATGAAAGCTTTACGCATTTACTGCGTTTGGGCTTTCTGGTGCTTTGGCTATGTGGTTAGGATTGTGTCTTAGGCTGAGACAAGATGAAGGAGAAAAAATAAAACTGGATACAGGATCATGAGGAAAGTTTAGTCTGCATGAGGCTGGGATAGGCTCTATTACTGCAACTTCATGAGTGCTTTGCGTAGGAGTAAGAAAGGAAATTGTTAACTTGTGTACTTTGGACAGTTGAGAGGCCGAAGCATGATGGTCTAAACAACATGAGACTCAAGCTAACTTCCAGCCTTACATTAGACTGTCAACGTGGAATTCTAAACTACATTAATGTTTTGATGTATACGTTTCTTTGAGCAAACCAGTAATTGCCCAAGTTCAGAATAGGAGTGTTTTCTAGCCCAAGCTGAGTTTATGTACTGCATTATTATACTGAGATGCAGACTCAGCTGTCTTGACTGATACAAATCACTAGAATGTACATGTATGATCAAAAGATGTTTCTTCTTCTTTATTCATCTTGTGACTAGAGTGAGGAATTACTTTACCACCGCGTCTCAGTTAAATATTTGGCAATCTATACATATCCGTACATTTTGCAAAACAAGCTGTAACATCTCAGTACTATACTTGTGACAATTCAATAAAATCAATTTATTTTAAAAAAATCCTCTAGAGATGAGATGTATATCTTTAGCCAGATTTCACATTTATATGTTACAAGATTTTTCCATTCTAGACCAATAGGGATAACCCTTAGATAGCTGAGTTAATAGCACTTTGAGTGTTACTGATAGCAGAAGGAAATAAAATTTATTTTAGGAAATCTAAAACTAACACTGTTATTCTCTTTTAGGACTACCAAACCTGGTTAGATTTAAGAGAACTGGAATGCAAAATGGGGGAACGTTATATCACCCATGAAAGTGATGACTCCCGGTGGGAACAGTATTCAGAAGAACATGGATTGCAGTATCCAGCACACCTTATCAGTCCAAGTGCTAACCATAACGAAAACACCAAGCTAGAAGAAACAGAAATGAAGGCCCTCAGTGAGCGTGTCAGCATCCTTTAAGTTGCATCCCCTATAATCTGTCAAAACACTGTGGAATTAATAAATACATACGGTCAGGTTTAACGTTTGCCTTGCAGAACTGCCATTATTTTTTGTCAGATGGGAACAAAGCTGTTATACTGTTACACTGTTGATATATCTGAGTTGCCAAGACAAATCAACAGAAACATTTTTGTGTGACCAACTGTGTTGTATTTACAAAAGTTCCCAGAAACACTAAACTTGTTATTGTGAATGATTCATGTTGTATTTAATGTATTAAAACCTGTCTCCACGGTGCCTTTGCAAACTAGTGTTTTTCTTACTTGAGCCTCATTTTGGTAAGAGAGAACTTTCCCATGAAGATCTTGGGGGTTTTTTGTGCATCGTTAGCATTGTAATTGTAAGCAAACTCTTGAAGAGTAGATTATAACTGCTGTTCTGTGAACAACTTCTACCATTTGGATAAAAGCTTTATTTAGTGTTCTAAAAATAGAAAAAGCAAAAAATAATCCTTTGCATAGAATTGTACAGTTTCAAATCGGATAACCTGTGTGTATTTGTGTGTTGGTGTATATAGATACACATGCACACAGTATAACTTGCTATTAAGCCTAAATGCCTTAGTAAAATATAAACTGCAGCATGTCATTTGTATTTCCCCTTTTCTTAAAATATTCTTCTCTATTATGAATATTCTGTAATATGTACATTCAGAAGCTAAATAACATGTTGACTTTGTGTATGTTTTCAATAAAAGTCTTGTTAAAATAGGTTCATTGATGAAACTTTCTGTTTAAAGTAATCCTGGAGAGACATTAGAAATATGTAGAATAAATTAATTCATCGTTAAGAAGACATTGTGGAGGTAGGTGAGAAAATGCATGTTCTGAAGCACCTCTTGTTGGGCAAGGTCTAATATGTTGACTATTCTGCCATGCAGTATTTTCTGTCATATCTATATTTTCTGTCAGCATGTTCCTACAAGACTAAAAATTGGCTAATAATTGCCTGTTGTTATTTTTCTTTCAGCCTTAAGCTTAATCATCAAATGACTGTAAACATAAAAATAGGCTTGGGCTGATTATCAATTTTTCTGTCAGTAAATGTGTATGTGCTTGAGTATATTTAAAAGTAAGTCCACTCACAGGTGCACTGGTCGACTCCTGGATATAGAAAGATTTTATATATATACCATTCTATGACTCCAGGGGGTAAGTCAAATAACTTTTCTAAAGGGAAATTAGGAGAACTAGCAGAGTCATACACTTTGTTCAGATGCTAATATAATTTCTGCTCATGAGTAGCCTGGACATCACAGAAGTGCCTTAATTTTGTTGTGTCATTTCCTTGGTATTAACCAGTAACAGATTTGGAGCTCTGCTTTCATATTGATCAAATTATGTGAGGATTTTATTAGTGACTTGATTTCATTTACAATTAGTATACTAACTCTTGTGCAAAGGTAGTTTCAACAGCACAGATAACTTCTCAGAAATATCAAATAGCATACTGGCACTCTGTTCTTAACTTTCAACAGTATGTCTAAGGATCTGGGTGACAAAAATAAAAACTGCAACTTTCAGTGAAGGAAGAAGAACATTGAGTACTTCTACTAAACCCCAATGTCTCCTGATTTCTTCCACAACAATGCTTAGCATGCACATGAGTTTGCTCAGCACAGACCTATGTTAAACTCTGTCAATCATGGAGCACTTTCAATAAAACTGCCAATGGAGCACAGACAAAAGTATAAATAAATTTCTATCCTGAGAAACTTTCTGACTAGCTACTAAACATGATTTCCAAGGAACTCTTATTACTAAGGGCACATTTCACTTCTTTTCCTCTCCATGCCTGTTTTGTTTTTGTGGAGGTTTTTGGGTGCTGAAGCTTGCTTCATCAGTTTAAGAAACTTGTGCAAATATTCATTGCTTTTCAAAAAATAATCTACCATTAGCCAATATAATACATTAAAATTTTCCCTGCTGCTGCTCAAAAAATATTACACTGTGAAATTTGAACTGTTTGCATTTCAGCCAGACAGATGAATTCACTGATTCCTAACTCGTAGCCTAAATGGAAACTTGCTCTTCCAGCCACATCGAGATCAAAGTGTACTGAAGCAAATCTGGGGTTGTGTTGTCCTGTATAATTTTCTATCTTTTTTTTTTCTAGTCTGTGGTAGTATTTCCTTGGCATTTACTGTTTTCCATTAGGCTAACAGTTCTGCACATGCGCCGTGGAAGCAAAGCCAACAATGGTTATGCTGCATATAAATGTTGACCTGAGGATCTGTTGATGGTATTTCCTTTTCTGCTACACTGTATCCTATGTATATCAAACGTGTACAGGTGTACAGGTGAGCATACATCTGAAAATGGGTTTTGTGTCAAAACTTGGCTGTGGTGTGCAGAGAAGTATCCAAGGCATACTTGGAAGTCAGAATCTCTGATTTATGTTAAGTTGCCATTTTCACTTCTACAGTCCTTGGTAATTCAGAAACAGTTTATGCAGTGTCTTGTCTAGTTACCTGCAACAAGGTGAGCAAAAGCATGCACTTGTGCAATTTGTACAGCTCAAGTGTCATGCAGCTGCTTAGCCATATGTCACCATCCATCCATCCATCCACATCTTCACATCACAGGATGGAAAGGAATTCCCATCAATGTGCCTTTTTCTCCCTTTGCCTCAGATATGTATCAGACCTCCTTGTTCTCATCTTAGCAGGATCTGTTCAAAAGCAGTTGGATATTCTACTTTCTGTGTTTGTCCTCCCTGCTCTTAACCTTTTACACCTCCTGAGAAGCCTTCCTAGAGTCTCACCTCTCCAGGGGTCCTGTTCTCATGTCAAAGCAATAGCTATCTGATTTTTGTCTTAGTAACAGTATTTTTTGTTTGAGAGATTATTTGTTTTACGTTATTGAATAAGCAAACACCTCTTCTGCACATTTGCATTTATCCTGGAGAGTGAAGTCATAGATGTGATAGGAAAAATGCTAACAAAATTATACAGATACTTGGCATCCTTTCAAATAAGGGAGAAAGGAAAAGATAAAAAAAAAACTACTAGGCAAATATTAAGACTTAATCACTAGATAGGTTAACCCCCATATACTACTTCAGTCCATAAGACTGGGCAAAAAGATTGGATTTGGGTAATTATGGATTATGGTGCAGTATTATTCAACTAGGTGTTCCAAAATGTTGGCATCCTGGAAAAGCTCTGCTTCATGCAGATACTCCAGAGATGATTACCTGTAGATGTTTAGCATCCCAAACTTAGCTAAACTTACCACTTTCACAGAGAAACAAGTTATGTGGTGGTGGTTTTTGGTTTGGGTTTTTTTTTGGTTTTTTTTTTTTTTTTGGGTTTTTTTTTTGTTTGTTTTGTTTGTTTGTTTGTTTGTTTTGCCCCTAGAAAAATAGGTCATAATGTATTCAACAAAGGAAGTCAGGCACTTACTGCACTGGCCACCTTCTGCCTTCACCAGACCTGTGGCATCTGAACTGAAATCTCATATTTCTGGGGTTTCCCGTGCACATGCCAGCTGGGAAAGAGCCCAGCCAAATCAGATGTATACCAGAGGAACACTTTCCAGTGGTGACAAATTTGACATGTGAGTGGGGTGCAATTTCACCTTGCTTTTTTGCTTACCTTGTTTCTAGCAACTGGAGTGAGTCAATGCTGAAATTGGAGTCTACTGGGTGAACTAGTATTTGTCTGTGCTTCTTGATGGATCATTGCTTTATTTCAGTGAAGAACAGGGAGCACACATAAGAAGTGTAAATGATTTTGCTGCCTTACTAAGCATATCTACAAACCTGAACATCAGCTGTTCACAAATAATAATTTAATAAAAGTCTCTTTCGGTTTCAGATTGAATACTTGGTCTTTTGAAAGGTTCCATGAAATGAAATGTTTTGCACGGGCATCCAAGCACTAAGGCCCTAAACTAAGGGAGTCTGTCTCTTCTGTGAGTCTGGAGAACCTGAGGTCTTACTCTGCAGAAGTCTGCCAGGCAGGGTGCCAACCAGGGGAGCTACAAGGAAAACAGGCTTGATGAAAATGTGCCTTTAAGGCAAATGCCAAAATCTGTAAGCATGTGTGTGCTGCCAAAGTTTGACAAAAATTGGCAGATTCTGTTAAAGTATTTCTATCAAGGCAAACTATTTTTCAATATAAATTTATGCTACATTTGTCAACTACAACTTAAATAGTTTTCTGTACAACTTCCAGAATTAACAGTGACTTATTGGTAATGACCTCTGACACTTTAATGAGGACTGTTCTTTCAAAGAGTCCTAATAACTACCCTGTGAAAAGCAAGTAGATATTATGTTCCTCTGTTGACTTAGGCATATAAAAATATGAGTTATTTGAGCAGTTAGGTCACTGAATTTAATACATGGAAACTTAACTGACATATTCTTAAAAAAAAAAAAAAAAAAAAAAAAATTTGACTTGAGGGACCTGGCTCACATTTACCAAGTAAACAGCTGCAGCAATTTAAGATGTTACTGTCTCAGCCTCCAGCTGTTTGTTACTGGCCTAATAACAGAGTAAAAATAGAATATTTCAACTCTTCTGGTTGACACTCAGAAGAATCTAAGCAGATTTTTTTATCTTAATGTTGAAGTTAATTTGTCCAATTGTGAATTAGAGCTGGGATGCTTCATTCTGCCTGCTCTGGCATCAGGAAAAGGGGCAGGAAGGAGGGTGAGGGCATTCTGCTGCTGTAGCTGAGTTTACCAGAAGTCACAGGTCAGAATGCTTAACTGTATTTCTCAAAAGTGAATTATGCTTGCAAACATGAATCCCTGAGGGTTTCTAGGTGTTTCAGGCTTCCTGATTTCTTCTGAAATAGGATTTAAGGTCTTTAGAGACTAATTAGGCTCTGTTGAGGTTTCTAAGCTTACCACTTTTGCTCATGGCATTGTATTTCTCTGCTCTCCACAGATGATCACTAGGTGTTATGAATAGTAATCTTAATAAAAACAATAATTAAGGTGATTTTAAAAACCCATGCTCATGTAAAATGTATGTATCCACAGGCTTTACTCTGTCATCTGCCAAATGGAAGTACAATCAAGAATATGCATGGCACTAAGTGGTGAAAAGTTAGAGCAGGCATTTGGCTCACAGTTCTGGACTGGAAAACCTCTAATAGGCAAAATGAGACCTATTAGTAAAACATAATGACTGTAGTTTTTCTTAGGGAAATAAGGAGATCTAAATCAGGAGCACTTTCAATTCAGCTGGGTTGAACTTGACTTAGGAAGTTTTGCACATCAACATTCCATCTGGAAAATGGGCCAGTTCAAGATTAACTGCTTTCATTCTGGTAATGGCCTTTTCATATTCATTGTGGTCTGAAAACAGCCCCTCTTGGCAAAAAAATGCAGATGTCAGTATATGCATATACACTAATATTAAAGTTGGAAGAGTTCCTATTAAACAAACAGTCATCAGAAAGTATTTATTTAATGCTCAAATACCCCTTCTTGTTCTCAGAGCTTGGTAAAACATGAAGAAAAAATTCCATAGACTGCTGCTTTCAAGATCACATTTCAGGAAATTCAGAGAAAGTTTTAGGATTAGGAAGCTGAATGCATACATAGAAATTGTGAAAAGCACAAAGCAAAGCTTCTAGGTATCCAGTATACCTGTTCCCCTTTTTGCAACAATTGAGATGCACAATATTTTTACATATTCTAAAAATTTATGACTATTAGCCCCTTACCTGTGAAAAAGAATACAACAGTTTGAGCTTCACAGCTGGGGTAACATCGGTTTGCATGCATGAACTGGCTTGCTCAAAACAAGTTCACATTAATAAAGTTTCAGTCTCACTACAAGAGTACCTACACAGACAGATATTATCCTGACATATCTTAGTCTTCTTATGGATTACTGACATTTGGAAAATGCAATATTCAAAAATATGCAGGAATGTACAGCATTCTCAGTCAGCTCCTCATTATGTTTCTATATTTAACTACATTTGTAGATGGCAAACTGACAAAGAAAGTAAATGAATGACTTGGGCACAGAGAGCAGTAACCTTGAACCCAAAGCCAATAAAAAGCAGGCTTACTAAGTGATATATTCTCACATTTCCAGTTAACTTAGATGCATCCAAAGACCCCTAGATGGGATGTTCTGTGGGAGGCAAAGGGTATATTGTGCCCATAAAATTGAATTGTTATCCTTTTACAAAAAGAAAAAATCTCTTTGTCACACATTTGAAGTACTCATAAATACACAGACTCCCTGTGAGTACAACCACAGTCGCCTCAGAGGTCACAGTGTCTGTAGGCTGATTGCAGAATAAAGGCACAGCCCTTGAAGTCCTAATGACAGGCACTAGTTAGTCATGGCATATCCATGGATTTCCAGCCTCGTTTAGCACAATTCTCAGCACATTGCAAACAAAGTACTGTGACAAGGTAGAATACAGTTTTGTAGTACATTAGATTAAATTTCACTTGTGTATATCCTGTCTCTGTGCAAAATACGGAGCTTGTGGTAGTAAAGAATGCACATACAAAGAGGCTGTCTGTCAATGATAGGTGGCAGCAGTAAAATCCTTCACAGTGCTATATGAAAAAGAAGCATGGTTTCATAACATAATTTACTCTTTTGATCAAGAGAAGAGAGGTGTCAGCAACTGTACTAGAAATATAATTTCTTCTGTGTCTTGTGTCCAAGCCTTCCAGTCAAAACTGACCTTGTTTGTCCCTGGAAGCATCCTGTGACTGGGCTCCAGTTCCTGGGGCAGGGGGGCACTCCCTGCCCTTCCTTTAAAAGCCTCAGGGCTTTGCCCTTGCTCAAGTCCTTGCAGTGCCTTTTTCATCTCACAGACCCACCATTTCCACATTTACTGTAGAACTGCTACACACTTTTGCTTGTGAGGAGGCTCAGGCAGCTTTTGGACTGAAGGAAGGACACTGTCTTCCAGTTCTTCCACTCTTACAGCAGACAGTATATAAAGATAATAACTCTGTGACTCTGGGAAGGAGACAACGGAGCATAGGCAAGGTACTGCAGACGGTGCAGGACTAGTATTGTAAATGCTGCAATATTTTGCATATTATCACATATATTTAAAATCTTGATTCACATATTCCCTCTCTAATTTGTTTTGAGCAGACTTATTCATGTATTCATAGCCTTAAGGGTGATGAAATTAATTTATTACTCTCAATAATCCTTTCTCAATATTTGTGGTCTTTTTTTGGCTAGGCTGGGGCCTTTACCAGTAAAATTATATTGGCGCAGCTTCTAAAGTAGACATATTTATATGAGCACAAAAGTATATTATAACTATAGAGGTTAAATCCCTACTTGTACAACAATAGATATACATGTATGACTAGATCAAGACAATATTATCACTTGAATTAAATTCTCATAAGTAGCCCAACTTTACTATTCAGACAAAGCCTTAACCTCCTCTTTCAAGTCACTTTGCCAAGTAGCTGTCATCATTTTATGATGCAAACAAGCATGCACTTGCCTGAAATCACCAGAGTAATCTCTTTTGAGTGGGTAATATCACAATTCTAGACTGAACTCAAACCAATGATCAAAGACAAAGACGCCAGGGCATTGCCAATTTTCTGAGCCATCCAGTAACCATTAGCTTACGTCGTCTGATTTGCACGGTAAAGCGAGAGGCTGTGCGATTTTACTCCATTACCAATATATTTTCATACTTGGGGGGCTTTTGATGTGTGTTTATTTATTTGTTTATTTATTTTTAAGTAGGTACGTATTAACAACCCCTTGTTCCCAGCCCAGCGCAGACTGTACCTCTAGACTGCGGAGCCCAGCGCGGAGCCGCGCTTGGGCGGAGAGCGGCAGTGCCCCCCGGGCCGGCCCCAGCCCCAGCCCCAGCCCCAGCCCCAGCCCCAACCCCAGCCGCAGCCCCAGCCCCAGCCCCAGCCCAGCCCAGCCCAGCCCCAACCCAGCCCAGCCCCAGCCCCAGCCCAGCCCCAGCCCAGCCCAGCCCCAGCCCCAGCCCAGCCCAGCCCAGCCCCAGCCCAGCCCCAGCCCAGCCCAGCCCCAGCCCCAGCCCCAGCCCAGCCCAGCCCCAGCCCAGCCCCAACCCAGCCCAGCCCCAGCCCAGCCCCAACCCAGCCCAGCCCCAGCCCCAGCCCCAGCCCAGCCCCAGCCCCAGCCCCAGCCCAGCCCCAGCCCAGCCCCAGGCCCCGGCCCAGCCCCATCCCCAGCCCCAGGCCCAGCCCCAGCCCCAGCCCAGCCCAGCCCAGCCCCAGCCCAGCCCAGCCCAGCCCAGCCCCAGCCCAGCCCAGCCCCAGCCCAGCCCAGCCCAGCCCAGCCCAGCCCAGCCCCAGCCCCAGCCCCAGCCCAGCCCAGCCCCAGCCCAGCCCCAACCCAGCCCAGCCCCAGCCCCAGCCCCAGCCCAGCCCCAGCCCAGCCCCAGGCCCAGGCCCAGCCCCAGCCCAGCCCCAGCCCAGCCCAGCCCAGCCCCAGCCCCAGCCCCAGCCCCAGCCCAGCCCCAGCCCCAGCCCCAGCCCAGCCCCAACCCAGCCCAGCCCCAGCCCCAGCCCCAGCCCAGCCCCAGCCCAGCCCAGCCCAGCCCCAGCCCCAGCCCCAGCCCAGCCCCAGCCCAGCCCAGCCCAGCCCCAGCCCCAGCCCCAGCCCAGCCCCAGCCCAGCCCAGCCCCAGCCCCAGCCCAGTCCCAGCCCAGCCCCAGCCCAGCCCCAGCCCCATCCCAGCCCCATCCCAGCCCCATCCCAGCCCATCCCATCCCAGCCCCATCCCAGCCCCAGCCCAGCCCAGCCCCAGCCCAGCCGCAGCCGCAGCCCAGCCCCGTGCGTGCCTCGCCACCTCCTGGCCGGCGGCGGCAGCTGCGGCGGAGCGCCGGACCCGCACTGCCCCGCCCCGCCCGGGGAGCGCCGGACCCGCCCCGCCCCGCCCCGCCCGGGGAGCGCCCGAACGCCCGCCCGCCAGCCTCGGGCGTCACAGCGCGGGAAGTCACGCTCGGGTAGGTGCTAAGGCTCCTTCTGTCTGATGTCGGAGTGTTTGGGGGTTTCCACTGCCGCTAATTACTCTGCGTATCAGAGCAACAATTCCCCCTGCCTTCCATTTGCAGAAAAAAAAAAAAATTATAAAAATCTGTAAGTTCTTTTAAAATATAGAAACAGACGCCAACAGCTAGAAATGGATGTAGCACTTCTGGCAGCTTCTAGTCAGCAGAGGTCACGGAACAGTGCTGCCAAGCAACTTACAGGCAGCCGCTTCCAACTAAATGATAAAATAATGCTGCATAGGAAGAGGGCTGAATGCCCCACTTTCAGTTCAAAAGCATTTATCCATAAGACAATAGTAAGATACCTTCATTGAAATGATTAGCGGTTTACTTGATAATTAATGTTGAGCAAATAGTGGAGTAAAAAGCTTAGCTTGCACAAAAAAAATCTTTAAACGATGTGAATATAAGTAAGATCCTGAAAGTTCCTTAGAGAAGTTGGGCAAAGAAAATAACGCATTCGTGAGTAAAAATTATTCTGGTTTAATTCCATCCAGAGGGGAAAAAAAAACCCACAATACTTTTATCTCTAGATCAAAATAATTTTTCTTTGAAATAAAGAAGTATTTGGAAAGGCAAGTTAAAAACCACAGCTAAACAATAATGAGATACACTTGGGAATATAAAAAGAAAAGTAGGTTATTCAACTACCTATAAGTAGATGGGAGCTGATTATTGCTTAGACTTCTTTCCCTGGTTACTTTTTACTTCTTGATATTCTTCTTGTTTGGTCCCACAACTCGTTTGCTTTCAAACTTTCCAGTATCTGGCATCTAAGATATATTGAAAATGTTGACAGTTTATTTACCATTCTGATTGTAATGTCTCCCTAAGTATGTTCTGAAGTCTTCAGCTGTTTTTTGCAGAAGTAGATTCCCAACTGTATCAAGTACTTTAATGTGTAGCTCACATCTATCATTAGAGTTCCCCAAGTAAAAATTTTGCCACTTACATTATTTGACCTTTACCAGTAGATGTGCAGTTCACTTCTCCATTCCCTTGCAAATTGTTCTGTTGTAATCCACACACTACTTGTGGTAACATTTTCCCTGGTTTTTTTGCTCCCATTTCAGCTTGTCTGCACATTAGGCACCACATGATAATATAAATAGTCTCTTCTTCTGGAATATCTTCCAGCATGATTCTCATAGAACTGCTCCCACAACTGGCCATGGTTGGGTTCCTTTATGCATTTATTGAGTAAGGCCTACTTCCAGCAAAGGCTTTCTGCTGGAGAGTATTTACACTTGTCAGGGGAAACCAGCCACAACCTGGAAGTGGCCAGTTTGGTACTGGATTGCCTTTGCATCTCCATCTTCTCTTTGGCTGGGAAGACTGAGAGGATGGCAACAGGATGGAAGCATGGAACAATATGGGCAAATAGGTGGCAAATTAAAATACAAGACTGCTTTCCTCCAGTCAAAAAGACAGAGGTTTTGGCTGATTAAACGTTGGACTATGATAACACTGTCCAACTACTGGATAGAGTAAGTTTAGTGCTGGCTTCTGAACATAGAAATGTGGAGAAAAACATATATTACATCAAAATGGAATCTGCAACAGTGAAGTCCTTACACAGAATACATGTTCATTCCTGCTTTTAACTGGGGGTTACCCACACATTCAGGAGGCTGTGTTTCTCAAAAGGTAGCTAAACTGTCATCCTACAGAAATCTGTGTATCAAATCTAAGGACAATGAAAGCCAAATTCATCTTCACTAAGAAATTTTCCAGTTTATAGACACTGTATCACAAGTTACCTACTGTGTGGTTCTGAACTTTACAGTACATAAGCCCTTTGCAAACTTTATTTTATCAATCTTTACAGGTCATGTGAAGATCAAACTGCCATCACTCCTGTTATATATCCTTTCTGTTTGTTAAAAGCATTGAGATGCATTTCAGTTAAGCATCTTTTTTCACAGTAACAGCCTAGTCTGGCAGAACCAGAACAGACAGAGAACTAGAGAAAATAAATTTAGAGTATATTTGCCACAATGCAACTGTACTAACCCTTCTGTATCAGTGAAAGAAATTACTGACCAAGTTCAGGAAAATAGTTTTCCCCAGTGTAGTGTCACGGAATTAGATCAATTACTTGTATATTTCACTTATTCTGCTGTGATGTCTTAGTATTTCTGAGTTCAACCACGCTTTCTCAGATCTCAAAAGTGAGCCCTTGCAAGGCTCTGGACACAGCATCCAAACGTTACCAGTCCCACTTAAAATCTGAAGACGTTATTTCTTATTGACTTAGGCGTGCCATCAGCCTATTCCAGTGTATGGCTCCTTTATTTGTCAAATATTCTTAACCCACTCTGAATTGCGCTCTTGCTTCCCCAAAATGTGGTGGCTTAGGACCTGCATTGGTATGCAGACACATTGCTTTCTGTCACCATCGTCTAACTTGATTTTATATTGTTTGATACTTATGAAAGAAATAAATGAAAGCAACTTGAGCAGGGAAAAAAAAAATCTTTTCCAAAAGCACTGGCTCTATATCCTGAAATTTCTGTTCTAAAATATGCTTGCTACCTATTTGAATATTCCTTATGAAATAAGAAAACAGACAACAGCAGACAAAGCTATCCAAGTTACTTTGTTTACCTCTCTTCAGGGCTATTGTACTAAAATAGTGTAAGAAATTTGTGGGGGCAAGGATTAGCTTAGCAAATTGCTACCAGGAGATGGCACCATTAACAAAATAATTTGAGTGCCACTCAAATTTCCTCTCTACCACCTCTATGTCTGAATGATTTGTCAATTCCAGGTGTTTGAGTGTGATCCTGCATATCTATTATCCAGGCAATCCTGGCATGCCAGCGATCCCAGGCATGGTGAAAGGGTCCTGCACGCTGCATCACTGGTGATTTTTCGCTCCTGTTGGCAGATCAGGGCTTACCGAATGCAGGAAGAGATGCTGGGCAACATTTTGCTCTTGGATAAGTGTATACTGATTTGAAAACAGGATTGAGGGGGTATAGGGATATAATATTTATCCATATGTAATAGGTTGAGAGCTTTGTTTATTTATTTTAAAATTTTATTTTATTTTGCCATATATATGTTGCTGCTGACTCGCATGAAGACCTGAATGCGGTGTCAGAGAAGGGCTGGTGTGAAGTGGACTAGCTCCAATCACTGCTGCAAGAGCCAAATGCAAATATTTAAACACTCCTTCCCAGAGGCTGAAGGTATGACATTCTTTGTCATCCTTCCAACATCTCTAAAGAATAGGATTAAATGATTTTATATTCACAAGCCTGCAGGGAATCCAACTTAAACTGACAAGAATTTAAAGGCTCTGAGACCTTACCCTACCATGCTCTGAGAGCATCCCCGTGGTCGAATTGGTTCTGAGAAAGGTGAAGGAAAGATTTTGGTTGATGACAACAATGTCAGAATTTCACCTGTTAACTGCAGACAAACTGGAGCTTTGCACTCACACAGCTTGGAGGATCAAATCCCCAGTGTGACAGGAAGCAAAATATTTGCCATGTGTTTCATTTCAGTTTTAAGCACTTCAGATTTTGAATCCTCTTGGTTAAGTAATTGATGTTTGAATGCCCTGTCTCCTGCTTGGTATTTTAAAATAAACCTTGCTACAGCACAGATTATGAATCAAAACAGCTGCTGAAGCTGAAAGTGTACTTAAGCAGCAAGATGGCTCTTTGTGAGTCATAGTAACTAGTCTTACATATATTACTTCAGCATGCAGGGAGCTAAGTTTAATGCACTTTGGTTTAAAAAATTCATTATATAGATCTGGTGTTTACACTTTTTTTTTTTTTTTTTTTCCATGTCTCCCCCATCACTTCCTGCCAAAAAAAAATGAACTAAAAAGATCCCTTGTTATCAGTATCTGTTGTCAAACTTGTGTTTCTCATATGCCACCGCATATGAGATTATGAATAAATCTTTTGTCTTCTGCAAATACAACCAGAAACCATCAAAAATCAGTTTTTTACAAGCATTCCAGTGAGCTATTTGCAAGACAGTTGAACTCTGTCATAGAAGCCCCTCCAGGTATGGTTAAAACACTTACATTATCACTTGTTCATTGGTTGCACGGTGAACTTTAAGAGGGCTGAATAAAGAAAAGAAACTAAGGGCTCAAATTTTGACCTTTTATTGGGGTTAGCTCAGGAGCTGTGTGTATGTTTCACTGTAGGGAGGCCAGGCCATGAAAACATGCATCAATTCCTCTGCATTAAAAATTGTGATGAAAATGCCGTTTTAAGACTGGATACAATTTTCTTGAAGCATGCAAGCATCCATGTAAAATCTAGGTACAAAAACTTTGCTCCTCTACTAAAACAGAAAGGGGGGTGATTCTGCCCTTCTCCTCAGCCCTGGTGTGGCCATGTCTGGAGTGCTATGTCCAGTTCTAGGCTCCCCTGATCAAGAAAGACATGGAGCTCCTGGAGAGGGTCCAGCAGAGGCTACAAAAAACTATTAAGGGGCTAGAGCATCTTTGCTATGAAGAAAGGCTGAAGGGGCTGAGCCCATCCAGCCTGAAGCAGAGAATGCCAAGAAAAGACCTTCTCAATGCATAGGAGTATCTTCAGAGCAGGTGTCGAAAAATGGGGGCAGACCCTTTTCAGTGGTGCCCAGCAGCAGAACAAGGCAAAATAGGCACAAACTGAAACACAGGAAGTTCTGTCTGAACATGAGGAAAAACTTCTTTACACTGAGGATGACAGAGCACTGGAACAGATTGTCCAGAGATGCTGCGGAGCCTCCTTCTCTGGACATACTCAAAATCTGCCTGGAGGTGGTCCTGTGTAACCTGTTCTCTGTGAAACTGCTCTAGCAGGAGGATTTGACTAGATGACCTCCAGAGCTTCCTTTTACCACAGCCATGCTATGATTCTGTAAAATCAGAAATGATGGAAGCCATTGCTCAAAACACACAAAATAAATCAGAACGTATAATACAAAGAGCATAATAACTGAAAATAAATACAAAGCACTGAAAGCAAATTAATGTAGAGACCATCAAGAGACCAGGAGGCAAAATTACAGTGTGGTGCTATTTTATTCATCAAAGAAACTGCCTAAATGAAGTAAAAGTAGCGTAATGACATCAAAAATTAAAGAACTGGGGCAAAATTCAACAGCTGTACACAAATGGGATTATGAGCAGTCAAGATGCTCTCAACTTTTTGTTATCTACAGTGAAAAGGGAAATAAAAATTGTTCATGGTCTTTGTAATCAACAAGAACTCAGAATGCATTTTCCATCGAAGCCAAAAGCAGCGCACAGGATGGTCACTAGCTGCTTGGAGTTATTAATAAACATTATAGTATTAATCAGTCTTTCTACTGCACAATGATGACATGCAACAGCACTTGTCCTTCCCAGTTTAGAGTCTTACTGCTGTAGCTTACTAAACCTTGCCTTTTGAACTTCAGCAAACCTTCTAAACTACATGTTCTGAGAAGCTCTAATAAGCTGTGTCCTCTGAAAAGCTGTATTTAGTGCACAGTGTATCTTACTGCACGCATTCATGGCAAAGGACAATGGAATCCGAGCTCTCTGTAGATTCACTATGTTTACCTGCATTTCTGCTTGCAGTTCAACATAGAGGGAATAATGCTCAAAGATATTTGAGAAAATATGGGGATTTTTTTCCTTGCCTTTCACTTTTAACAGAATCATTCTTTGATTATTACCTCAATTTAAATGAATAAGGGAGGGTACAAGTTACAGAGTTAAAGCAGGACCAGTATTAGTTCTTCGTTTCTACTGGCCATTCATCTGAATGTCATGAGGGAATCCAGCCACTGAATGTCTGAATGTTTGGAGTCTCTGGAACTGATGGGAAGCCTGATCACTGCCCTTTAACCTTCTGGCCTCTGGCTTACTCTTAAATTCCCCCAGAAAAGCTGAACATTGCCGTTCAACTTCCTATCCCAGCAGTAAATTCAAACTCCATTGTTACCTAAAGTCCTAGAATCTCTCTGAAAAAAAGGCTCTCTGCTTTACAATTTAACCCTTTGAGCACTGAATCAATGATGTGATCAATTTCCACTGTAGTAAAAGTCTTGTCCTCCTTCTTTAAAATCAAATATTTTTTTCTTAATACGATGGAGATGATTATGAAGTTCCAGAAAAAGAACAAATATCCCAAATGTAATGTTTCTTTTTTTTTCTCTCCCTATTAATGAAAATCTTGGAAATTCATCTGTCTTCAGGAAGATGGAGAAAGGCTCTATGTCTTCCCTCAGCAGAATGCCTCATCAGCTCCAAGCTTCTCATTCCACCTGCTGCAATTTGCAAGCAAGCTGCTATCAAGTAGGGTTTCCACTGCTAGAGCAACTAGAGCTTATAGTTGTAGGTCTTGTGTCTGCAGTCCTAGAACAAAAGTAGAAGAGTGAAAGTAGGGAAACACATCTTAGACTTGAAAACAAGGTGAATTTTGTAATCTGATGTGATTATGCTTACATTCTGGACACTATGCATTGATGGATTCAGATATTATGTGTATTTTTCCAAGGAAAATATGGAATTAATAAAACACTCCATCAAAGCACCAAATTACTATAACTAGACAAGTCAAATTGAATATTTTGCTGCATACTAAAAAAGCCGGAAGGGTTGTGGAACAACTAGGGCAACCTTGCTGTGAAGAGACTTCACTGTGTTAGCCTGAGTTAAGATGGAACAGAGAGGCAGTAGTGTCCAGAAAGTGCAAAAGCAGGGAGGTAGACTCTCAGGCATAGAAATCATAGAGAGAAATCATAGATTTCTCAATGAAAAATCTAGAAAACAACAGGACAAAAGGACAAGGACAAGGCTTATGGAGACAACTGGGTTTTTTTACTCCAGAAAATATGATACACATAGCCACTCTAATTTCTTCCATGATAGATATAGAATCTCATCCTAGTTAGCTTACCTATCAAGTGCAAAACCTTTTGATTGAATATTGTCGAAAGGACTTTAATTCCCCAATCCTCCCCCCACATCCTCATTGAGAGGCTGGAAGTTGTTTGGTATAATACTTAAGGAACAATTCTTTTCCCCGAACTTCAGGCATTAGCTTCTGTGGGTTTCATTTTTCTGTCCTCATGTTTCTGGTTAGAGGAGAAAAAGAAAAAGAGAAATATTCCATGTAATGGAATAGAACTGCACTTCTGCTGACCCTGATCTTCAGGTCTGACAGAGAAATCAGCTGTGCTCTCAATCATCTCCCAAACAGAAAAAACTTTTTACATTGAAAAAGCTTCAATGCAAAATATCAGCTAACCAACAAACAGGCAAACAAACAAAATATTTCTTGAATAACAGTGGACTATTTTTCAATTATCTCTTAGTCTCTGTAGTCCTGGCCAAAACCTGATTTGGAGATCAATCTAACAGTCATGAAAGGTTCACCAACAGTAGTGCAAGTTGTACCTGAAAGACATTGAGGCACAATTTGATTCCAGGCTTTACACACAGTTTGAGGCACGTTTCCTTGTACTCCACACATTTACCACCAAGCCTAATAAGTTCCGTTTCTCTCTAATTTTAGTGAATTGTCACATTTACTAGTGCTGCTCCTTGTTTATATTTTGATGTAAATTTTAATCTGGATTGCAAAACTTTAGGTCCATCTGCCTATACAAGGTTACAAAACCCTATGATTTTAAATGGAGCTGCCTAAAAATAGCAGAACTGGGGTAATGTTGAAAGACTTTCCTCTCTCCTTTCTGCCCAATTCATCGAGAGAAACTGATAACTATTTTGAAAAGCAAATCACCAGCATCTATAACTCTGGAATCACAGGTCAAATCTCAATGGGGTTCACTCAACTCTTCATCCTTCCAAAGTACCTAATGTAATTAAACATGAGGAGCATTAAACATGCTGCTTGAAAGAGGAGCATGTGCCAATACTAAGTTAATATCTCCTAAGAGTTCAGCCATAGGCAAGGACTCTGCTGGTGGTCCAGAGCAAAATTTCCTTTCCAAATTTCACAGTATTGATAAAGGCCCCTTCTCCCTTGTCGAAGTCTGTATGAATGTAGCTCTTGGAAGCTGTAAATAAAAGTGACCAAATATTCAAAATCCGAACACTTTTTATGCAGAATTTTGTTTTCAAGTGTCAAGACTACTCTTCCAGAAAAAAAAAAAAAAGTCAAACCAAAAAGCAAATAAGCAAAGACTCTATGAGAGTTTAACAAACTTAGGTTTCTCAGACAGATTAAAGCAAACAAACAAAAAAATCAGTTTTCTTATCCAAGAAAAAAAGTTGAGGCCTTAAACCCTACAGTTTTTAACAAGCAGTACTTCATTCTTGTTTCAGGTTATTTACAATTTCTCTGATTGCTTTAATCAAAGTAGGCAAGCCAGTTCATTAAAGACGGCAAGATCATGAAAGGCATATACTGTATATCTGACAAATATCTTAAATATACACAAATTGAATATTAGGAAAAAATTCTTCACTGAAAGCATGGCCAAGCATTGTAATCGGTTACCCAGGAAAGCGGTGGAGTTACTATCCCTGGAAATGTCACAAAACCGTGTATATACGTTACTAAAGGACTCGGTTTTGTGGTACACTCGGCAGTGTTCATGGTTGGACTTGATGATCTTGGACATCTTTTCTACCCTTAAGGATTCTCAGACATAATCTTTCGTAGTTATTTGAAATGGGGTTGACAAGACACACCTTTCTAGCAAATGTTGTAGTAGGACAATAAAACGAATTTTTCCCAAAGTTTACCAACAGGATAAAATTAGAGGTAAGAAAAATAAGAACCTTTGATGATATCAGATCCAGGTTATCAGAAATGTTGACTTCTTATAGACAGTTCAGATACACTAAGATCTGAATAACTTCCAGAGAAGTGATGCATTCTTGTCTTTACAAGGTTCCACTGCTGTTGTTTTTTTTTTTTTTGAAGTACAAAGAAAAGCATAGAAAAGCTAAACAACTGGGACAATAATTCTTCTGAAACCAGATTTAAATTACTGGAGCAATCAAACAAATTGTAATTGAATTAGTGTTTACCAATAATTTTGATATATTGTACCTCAAATTTAATTTCTGTTCTCTATCTAGAGAGATCTCTTTTTTTTTTGCTACTTTTTGTTCATATCCAATATTTCTTGCCTCCTCAGGCTTTTTATCCCCCATGTGAGGCCTAAAAGCTCCTTCTAAATCACAAAGGAACAATGTGTACATGACTTCCACATAATTCAACTGACAAAATTAAAACAAGTATTTAGAATTTAATCATCAAATTCTACCTAGGACTATAAGTGATGTAGGGCTCTGAGAAAGGAAGGTAAGGTGAGGCAAATGGAGGAAGGCTTGGAAAGGTAAGGTAAGGCAAGAATATTTGTGCCCAACTTTAAGGTCTGAATGTCCACCTTTTCTTCTTAAAGATGTATTATTATTTATTGCTGATATTATATTAGTAATATATTATCACCTTTTCCTCTACCAGTTAAGGATCAAAATGTGCAAATAATATGCTAGTCTCAGGGCAGCTGGTCAGCAGAAAAAGATTTTTTTTTCTGGAAGAGTTTGAAAGCTATATAATAATTAACCTCATATAATAATTTTAAGTTCCCTCTGCACATTTTCTTTACATTTGAAACACCTTGTATGCAGCTATTCTGTGATGGAGGTTATGGTCTGATTCTCAGTAGTTTATGATATTTCCATTACTCCAGAGATTTTATAGAAACCGGCGAAATCTGTGCAGTGCATAGCAAACAACCACTTTATTCACTCTCGTATCAGCACAATTTGTTTTTACCACTTCACCCTAGGAATTAAAAGTGAAGTAAACGAATAAAATTCATTACAGACAGAATTTTGATAGCTACAGCCATTAGCATATCTGAGTTTGTTCCATGTATTAGCGCCACCAATGCTCGGCTGGCGAGTAGCAAAGAGCACCTGTCAAAACAAAAGAGCTTCACGCCTCACAAGTTTAAGCCCCAGGTAAGAAACTCGGCCTTGTGGACAGGCTGAAAAGAAGATGTTGCAACCTGAAACGAAATAGACTTGTAAGAGAGAAAATAAGATCCCTCTGGGTGCCAATAGTCCTCTGTTTGCCGTGATTAAATCCTCTTTGTTTCATTAGATACATCAGTGGAGAAACAAACAGTGAGATCAAGATAAAGAGCTTGCAACACATCTTTCTCTCTTTTTCCCTCTCCATCAAAATTGCCACCTTTTTCCTTGGACAGGCTTAAAAGAACTGCCTTGCTCAAATAAAATTGATGAGACCTCTGAGCAGGTGTACAAGACAGCTTTTGGCTTTAAAAAAGTGCCAAGCACTTATGTCAATGACCTGATCAAATGATAAGCATGCTGGCTTCCTTTGCTCTCTAATTAATTTTCTTTTTGAAGAGAATACCTAGCATTGCATGATGCCTAGGCTAAGCCTTTAAGTCTTAACACCAGCTGAAAGTCAATGGAATAATGCTTTTCTAGGAAAATTAAGCAATGTAGAGTATATGCACCTCACCAGAATTACAAGAGTATTGTTATTCTCCAGCTTGGGCCAAATGTTTGTTTCAGCAATTGTCTTAAGTATTGTTAAAACAACATAGAGTTTCATTGTTAATGCCACACAGAGTTTCTTTGTGTAAACAAAGCAAAGATGCTGGCAGCATTGCGTCTACATAAAGCTGGCAGGAACTGGAGTCAGATAGACATACATTTTAATTATCTCTTTGAATCAATAACTTCATTCAGAGACATTTATTACCACATACTGCATTGTAAAGCAATTACAAATAACTGTGCAACTTTTTCCCTAACACTGATTTCTCCCTGTAGAAGTAGTATAGTCCAGTGAGGGAGTGACCAGACCAAGTAATGATGGATGAATAATCAATACACTGAAATAATAAACAACCCTTTGCACTTTATTTTAATTGAAGTGGAAGGAGATAGCATTCAATGGTACGTCCTATAATGCTGAAGTGCAAAGGTGAATGCTAAAAACGAATGTTTCTTTAGCAGTGGTTGATTGTGAAAGAATAGAGTTAACAAGCGATTTGTACTTAGGGACATTATCCTTTTGTTTCATAAAGTTAAAGTAGTTTGCAAAGCTTACTCCTCCTTAACCTGTTTATATTCTACAAATGATATGGATGTACTACTTCTGTTAGTAAAAAAATATACAGGCCAGACATCACTGCCGGATTAGTGTAGAACTAATTGCAGTAACAGTTTGTGTTATTGCAGTTAAACTGATACTCAGCTTAGGTATCCTCAATGAGGTGAGATAAGGGTTCACTCAGGTGCAGATACACAATACAGCTGAAAAAAAGAGAAGTTAGGCTAGCCTGATAATTACACTTTTTTTGTTGATGACTTCCTCTCAATGGAAGAATAGGATTCCACAAATGAAGTATGCCTTACTGTGTTTATTTACCCACACACACAGACACACACCCCCACAAGCACCTGGGTATAAACAGTTCCTGCTTTCAGACTACGGAGCCTTTTCTTGCTTTGGCCTCAGCCTATGGTTACTGTTTGCTGACTCTAAGGAACTTAGGTCATTAAATATTATTTGTAGAAACATCACCTCTGCATGCTGCAGAGTTAAAAGAAATATGCAAATGCATGAATGAATGGAAGTGGGGGGAGGTGTCAAAATTTAACTGATGAAAAGTAAGAAGAAAATTGTCAGTGGACTAAGCTGAGCAAAGTTTTGGTCTTTCATTACTTTAAATGTCCAAGTCTGAAATTGCATATTTATATTTCATGACAGATTTTTTAATCAAATTTTCTTGCACCCTCAACACAGTATAATAATCTTTAACTTCTAAACCCCACCTATAGTTATAATTTTTAAACTAATATAACATAAAGGACAAGGTTGTGGTGATCCTCCTACTGTCATTTTATATAATTTCTCTGATTTACTGGAAGAGCTACTGCTGAAAGAAGAGTTTCACTGTGAGCAAAAGTAGGGCGTTCATGCTGAATACATTGGGATGTGGCGCTTTCTTTTCCCTCATATGTTTTGCAGTCTACCAAAGGACTAGAGATTCAATAGTCTGTGGCATCAAATATTTGGAATTTCAGCTTTGGATTTCAGTTCTCATGGAACCCTGAATTGACCTAATGTTAGACAGTTGAAGTTCTACCCCTGCAGTGCCTTAGGACAGCAGCCAACTACTTGTGACTAGGCATCGTCCAGCTGTATCACTGCTGTGTTGAGATGTAAAGAGAAAGAGGGCCGAAGCAAAAGATGTACAGCATAATTATGTAATTTCTTTATTATTAGAGGGTTTTCAAAACTTTCAGAGGGAAAGATTAGTTGTTATGAATTTTTAAATTGGAAATACTAATCAAACAGGGGAGTTTTGATTTTGTTGCTGCTATAGTCAGTCACACTCAGAATTCCCACTTGATCTCTTTGTAAAGGCACAAAATAAGAAAAATTTAGATTCTCCCTCCTTACAGGGCACACTTACCTCCTAGTGCTGTCCTGCCATAGACACTCCCAAGACATTAGACAAAAAGGATAAAATACTCCAGTGGGCATAAACTAATTGTAGCTTTTTCAGTTAGGGAAACTGGTTTTAATATGGCAGCCAACACTGAACCACTTTGATGAGAACCTGACGGATCGTTTTGTTCCCACAATGATCCAACAAACTGGTGTATACATTTGTTTTGCATGATCCTGAATGGTCAAGGAAGCTTCATGGCTCATTTTACAATTCCTGTTTGTTTTACTGCATCTGTTGTAGGAATAATCCATTACAGAAGTGAGCGCTTCTATTTCCCCATGAAGATGTTGGTATTAATACATGCCAGAGAAGACAAAGCTTATGTAAAACATGGCATGAAAAAGAGAAATACTAAAACATGTTTTTAAAAATTACTAGAATATCAATCACTTTAAACTAGAAAAGGACCTCAATATTTGCATTTGTAGCAAGAAAAAGTTATGGGTTTCTTGCTTTGGTGTTTTGTTGTTGTTGTTGTTGTTTTTTTTCCTTTGAGAAGGAAGATGCGGAAAAGGGCACTGTATTAGCTAAATATTGTACCTTGGAACATCAGTCATTTTCTACTCAATAATACTGAAAGGGTCTAATTTATAAGTTTTTCCATTTCTCTGTTATGCTGGTTTGTAAGTTCTGACATTGCTACTGGTATGTTAATGAGAAGCTAGTGTTCCATTAAGAGTAAACCATATGCTCTACCGCATACTGTGAAAGAGAAAGCATATAATGTGACTGTTGCCTTAGTAACACATTAATTCATTTTGTCAGTGTTGGCACAGATCATTTCATTTATAAGAAAACAAGTATAATAGTTTACCACATCTATAATATTTACAGTGTTTCTGTTACAAAACAGTGACAAAATGAGTTTAAAAAATAAGAGTTGGGATAGTATTATTAATATATGGAATTTGTGGTAAAAATGTTCCCATACAAATTAAAAATAAGATTGGTGTAAATTTCTTTTCACATTATAGCGCCGAAGTGTTTGTTTTTTGCATATTTGTATTCCACTAATAATATGCATAAAAATATAGTCCATGAAAAGCCACAAGTACATTAGCAGTTTTTAATGAATGCTAAACAAAATATTTCATACAACAGTTCTGTTAAGTTACAACCATTAAAACCAAATTGTATGTTAGTGTGTTGAGCATAACAAAGCTAAACATCTATCTCTTTTATCTGGTCTTCCAGGTGTTTCTTAGAATTTTAACACTGCTAAAATGCTGTAATTAAAGTATCCTGTTCCCTTAAGTGATCAAATCTTACATTTTATTAATTTAAGACATAAGTACATATGAATGTGTGTGTGTGTAGAATAAATGATACTTGATGTGAATAGAGTGACTGCAAATATTTGATGAGGAGAAGAAATGCAAGAGGAGGAAAGGTAACTCCCCTCATAGACTGCACCTTCAGAATGGTCTCAGCCCTACTTCTTGTTCTTAGATCATTGTACAACTGTAAATGCATGTTTTTAACAACAAAGCTTTTACATCTGGAATACAGACTGAGAACCTTATACTAAAATAAACAGCATTACATTTTAGATACCACTGTCATGAGAAAATTATCTAAGTGCGACTACTCTCTGTTGCATATCCTAAAGAAGCAGTTAGTAAGTCATCATCAGTGTTTACAGCCCTGTAGTTACACGGACTAATGCACATATCCTATAAAGGTTCTGTACAATTCAATTTCTTGTCACAGTATGGCTATTGGGGCAATTTACTTTCTCAAAAATAAAGAAGAAATAATTCTAAAACTGTGTTTGGACCATACCCAGAAAATCTGTAATGCTGTGGTTTTGGTTTTTTTTAGAGAGGATTTAGTTAAACACTATTATGGAACTTTCTAAAGTATCTCACACATTATTTCCATCAAATCTTATAAAGTCTTCTGAACAACTCTGGAAAAGTTAAAAGGAAAAACTTATGGTAATATAATGCACAATAATTTGCCACTGGAATACAATCATGGAAAAGAATCAGAGATCAGAGTCATAGAAAACAACACTGGAATACTATATCTAATTTTGGTACCAGAATTCCAACAGGTAGCTACTTGATATTTTATTTTATTTATTGAAGAATAAAAATCTTTTATGTCTGAAATAAGATTTCTTATAACTGAAGGCACTTTAGCTATTAAAATGCATTTTGTCACCTGTGCAACTAAATTCTGTTTCTGGATTAAGATCTTAATATTTTTTTCAGATTAATATTGTGAAATTCAAAGATTAATTAATATGATTGCTCATATTGGATGGTTCTCAAATAATATTGGTAGTATATTTAATAATCTCCAGATACAGCAAATAAACCAACTATAATTATAAAGAGCTAATAGAGTAGCAAAAAACTCTTGCTAGATGCTACACTACAAGCCCAGTTCTGCATTATTGGTAGTTTTTACAGATGCCCTGCTAACATCCAGGCCATGGTTAACTTGGCTGAGGAAATAAAATTTTAGATTTTCTTGCCTTCTAAAATAAAATTACACGCAGGAAGCTAGATGTACTGATAAAGATCACATGGTAACACTGAACACTTCATATTTCTAAAGACCATACCTAACAAGAAAAAAACAGAAGGAGAAAAGCTTGTCAGCATGAGGGTTGAAGAACTTTTATGGAAGACATGCAGCACATTTGATTCAAGGACTGTGGAGTGTACTCAAATTTTCTTTCACCTCATGATCAGACATCACACCACCAGTATGAAAGGAGAATCAATTCAATAATCTCTTCATGTATATAGAGAAAGCACTAAATAAGGAAAGAGTGGTGACTTATAGAATTAATAAATAAATTCTTTACCTATTGTAGAGGGCAATATCAATTACTTTCCAAAGTTCTCAGGACTCTGAACTTTTGAAATACTTTGGGTCTGACTGATTTCTGACTATTTAAGATAATAAAGAAAACTCAATATACCTAATTCAATGTTGAAATTATCATGTTTTTCTTTTGACCTAAGTATTGAAGGCATTTTTGATTATCAAACAAAATGAAGTGTTCTCCCTTTAGATGATTTTGTATGTTTCACAACTGTTATGGAGAAGTAAGATGATTAAGTGTAATTAGAAACATATGTACTAAATACATATTATACACAACTGCCATAAGCTTTCTCTATAGAAGTAATTATGTTAATGTATATGGAAGCTTAAATCAATTAATGAAAATTTTCTAGCTCCACCATATCACCAATATAAGGTTTCAATATTGGTTACTGTTTCATAAAAATCATAGCTATGGGACTTTCTGTAACAGGTATTGTTGTC
Organism: Hirundo rustica; assembly: GCF_015227805.2. Lineage (NCBI taxonomy): Eukaryota > Metazoa > Chordata > Aves > Passeriformes > Hirundinidae > Hirundo > Hirundo rustica. The sequence goes on from NC_053455.1 coordinate 36,262,349, forward strand.
ACTCTCTCTGTACAAGCCAGACCAACTAACTCGGAACATTTATATAAATGGTGTCAAAGATAAAGACTATTTTTCAAAAGTGGCTGCTGAAGTTCAGAACTTCAGTATAAGTGTGTATTAGCACATCATTGAGGAAACCTATTCTTGAGAAAAGTGCTTTTCTGAGCATGCATTTTAATAAGCAAAGAAATCCAATTGTGTCTATATCAAATCAAATGTTAGACTCTTATCTGAACCCAGATGTGGGGTAAACTTTGCCCTTATTTCTTCAACAGCATGGACACTAAATACCTCTTCCATTTCTGCTGGACATCTCACATTACTTGACAGTCCTTTAAAGGCAAGCTAAGGACAATTTTAGTTTCCTACTTCTCTGAAGGAAGCATGTGGCCAGGTAAGTAGATGGAGCAATGCCTTCTGCTGAGTTGCTGGTGCTAAATCAGCATTTAAATCCATTTAAATCCATTTAAAAATATTGGATACTTTTGTAAATCTCTGTCAGAATTTTAATTTTATGTTTCTTATTTAGTCAGTAGCAAGCAGGATTTTGACCTCTGGAACACAGAGCAAATTCATATTCATGCCAGAAGATTAATATAGAAGTGTATGTTTAAGTGGTTGCACCAAGGTGTTATGTCCAAAATGACAGTCTGCCCCTTAGACACAGTCGCTGCTAACCAAGACATTTACTTACTTTAGACTTCGTGTTCCCTGCTAAATCTTTTTTCAAGCATTCTGGACCTGACACTATGTATAGCATTATACACTGAACTCCACATGTGTATAAAAGATCTGGGCTAATGTTTCAGCATTCCTGATGGGGCACAAAGAACAGCCAGGAAAAACAAAGAAAAGCCAAGTTTTGTATTGGGTTCTCAGGGGAAACATGCAAAATCTAGTTCTTCTCTAGAAACTGACCTGAGTGCTGACAAATGCCATTTGCCAGCAGAAATTCAAACAAATTATTTAGAATTCTTTAAAACGAAGGTACAAGCTATTACGCTACCCAATAATCATTGTCATAATGGTTGGGCGTGTCAAGCAACATTCACAGTACCAAAACTTAGGTGGCTTCCTGCAGCATTGGCCTCACCATAATGTGCCATTTCACTTATGAAGCACACTGTGACCAGTGGTGTTCCACTGTCTTGACACTGTCCTTGCATGCTGGAGGGACAGGACAACCAGCTATAGCAGCTACTGTAAGAAGAGATTCTGTTCCTTAAAAGCAACTCATTTATTTTCAATCTGCTGCTACCACTGCTTTTATCCTGAGCTCATCAACTAGATAAACACAGCTTATGAAACAACAACAACAACAAAACAATTAGTAAAGAAAAGGGAAGCTGTCAGAAAAGATAAAGAATCTTAAGTGCAACATGGAATGTTTGAATGTTTAAAAGCTATCGTCCTCTAGTCAGTGGCAAAACGTTTAGTTTGTGACAACCTTGCAGTATGTCCACGGTAGCATGTAAACACAGTAGAGCTAGTTGTATCTGGCACATGAGCATTCTAACTTGCTTCTGACAGCCAGATCACCAGAAGCTTATTTAGATAAGATAGCTTATTTAGAAGCTTATTTAGGGGGTGGTGGTGATGAGTCTTTGCCAGTTGTAGAAATAGTAGCCTAACAACTTGTAATACATATAATTACTCTCCATATCCCCTGGTCAGCATATCTTCTGATATGTAAATTAGATGGAGCAAGCAGATGTATAACCTAGGAAACATTCCAGATTCATCTTGATAAAAGTATGGTATTCATACTGGGCAGGATTCCTTTGTCTATAACAATGACACACCAAAAATACAGGCAATGTAAAAATAAAGCTATTGATCATTTCCAGGGGTACAGACTACGTGGAATATTTTTATTCCACCTGCCATATCTAATAAGCAGTATTATTTGTTGGCATCACACTAAGGTAAATATGTGACACAAAACACAGGAAGAGATGATAGAACCTGCAAATACCTTATAAAGAAATTTCTACATCTTGTGAATGTACCTAAAAACGAGAAACCAGAGAAAGATGAAGATGAAAGTGGTAAAATTCATGGCTAAAGGAGCTACTTTTATCTGCGTCTGAGAGATTTAGAGAGCTCTCTACCTACCTCCCTACCTCCCTACTTGCCTACCTACCTATTGCAATTGCCTCCTGCACAAACACTGAATCATAGAATCCTACAACGGTATGGGTTGGAAGGGACCTGAAAGATCATTCAGTTCCACCTATCTTAATGTCCCAAGCCCTGACACTAGATAACACAGAGAGTCCTAAAGAAAATTATTCTTATTTCTTAGGGAAAAGAACAGCCATGGGGCACTTAAACCACCTATTTTCCTCGTTTCAATCAATACTAAGGCTTACTGAGCCTTTCTGGTATTTTAGCTAACTAAAATAGTGGAAGTTAACACACAGGATCTATATTACCACTTGTACTTACAATAGACACAGTTTTGGGGGTTTGTGTCTTCTTTTGTTTTGGTGGTTTTTGTTTTTTGGGTTTTTTTTTCTTTTTTTTTCCCTCTCATGACAGTGCTTATGCCTTTGAAGCAAACTAGTTTTCTGGACATATTTAGATTTAGGAACACCGAGTATAGTAAATCCTATATTTTAGGAAACATCATGATTTGTCATATTGTCACACACAGGAAAATCAAACCTTTTTCTTAAGATTAACTTGTTGACACAGCTAAGATATCTTTATAAGACATGATTTTCACTGTTTAATGATGCATTTGAAATAATGTAGCAAATCAAATCTGTACTCAGTGTGACTGTTGAGTGCTGTTATTCTCTAGGTATAATATCAGAGCATTGGAAAAGAAGAGCATTTCTTTGCTAACTCATGGAAAAACAATGGATTTTTTGTTCTTGGCCAGATTCCCTAAAGAGAATTGAATTGCAAGGTATGACCATTGTTTATTCTATCATATTAGAGTGTATTATTGTAATGGGGTTAAGGCTATAATGAATTTGAAATTATTTTTCAATACAGATATTTTGGATTAAACCAAGTACTATGAAAGCATTCCACAAAATCATTGCTGGAATATTTCTGGATGCACTCAGGCGATCTTGTTTTAGTCTTAGGAAATTCAATGCATTTTATATTGTTATAAATTACGTGTTTAATTCTCATTGGGAAAAATATTAAATGAGGATAGGGTAACCTGATTCTTTTTCTTAGCTTCTATTAGGATGTGTATTTGGTTAGAATGTTTCTAATACAAGCCTAAAACATGTATGCATTTATTGACCTGATCTGTTCTACTGAAGGTCCAAGTGAGTGGTGGGAACTGACACAGAAAATGACATTTTTTCTTATCAGGCCATCAGGTGGGTAATGGCATATTTTCCTTACATCTCCAACTTATAAAATTCATAGTTTTCTTAACTACTGAAAGTTCTGAGCTATTGCCTTCATTCTGTGCATCTTCAGACTAACCATGAAAGATTATCTTGACCTTCTCTTAGAAATATTTCCAGAACTGCCTTGAATAAGATGTCAAATTCAAGGCAGAGGGACCCTTCTGAGGACAAATTTCAACTGAGTGAGCAAATTAAATAGTATGCAGTGCATATTTATAAGCTGGAAAACTTTCTACTCCTCCTATAAGCTTTACAAATGAAAAATTCAAATATTTATTTATATTAGGTTGATAAAATTCCAGGAGATGAAATATGGACACTTGGTAAAAAGAAACTCTAACTTCAACTGCTCTCAATGCACAGGTGATGAAGTGGCATAAAATTCAGTAATTTTGTCACAACCTAAAAAACAACGATCTAGAATACATAGGGAAATTTATTAAATAAATAACTAATAGACTCTAATATGTGTAAATAATTTTGTAGCTTACACGAAATGTTGAGGAAAGCACTTTCAGTTCAATTTACCTTTAGTAAGTAGTCTGACCTTTATATAAACATTTTCATATTTCAAAAAATGTTTTAATGTTTATATTATGCATAATTTTTCTGATTTCTATATTTCCAGCATTGCTTTCTCTTTGATTTGTTGGCTGCATCTCTGTTTTTCAAATTGCTATCTAAATAAATTAATGTTTTCTCTCATATCTTTCTTGTGAACAGCATTTTAAATCCATGGGAACTGAGAGTTGCATGAGGTCAGTATTGCTATTTCTCCCCTTAAAACCTCAGGCTTAACAAGCCAAACAGAAATTGAAGAAAACCTTCTATGCGCACAAGTTTAATCTCTAAAATTTCTGTTTGTTATTTTCTGTTTTGATCTCAGCATTAGTTGGCTGAACTGCCGTGCTGGTGATGGAAAAAATAATATCGAAGCAAAAACTACTTGCATTTTTTGAGATAGTCACCAGAGGGCATTTATGGACTAAGTCAAGATAAATTTCTGCATTCACTGTGGGAATGCTGAGAAGTGTTCTGAATGACACCATATTGCTATCAAAACTAAATCACTACTTTTATAAATGGAAAGCTTTGATTTAAAATGAGATCTTAATTACAAAAAGGAAAGAAAGAGAGATGACCAATATAATTTTTGGCTTCTCTAAAATTATTTGACTGCATTATATATGTCAGATAGCATGAATATTCACACTACCATGGAAAAAAAAGTAAAAGAAAAAAAAGGTAGCAAACATCATTTTCTTTCTTTCATCATTTTACAAATACGTAGTTGGAGGATGAAGATAGTTCTTTTTAAGACTACTACAATGGAATAAAAGTTGAGCACCGGGGTTTTTTTAAGAGATTGTTTCCTCTTTTATGTTGGAAGATGTGCTAATTAGTATTAAATATCTGCCTTTCAGTGAATATAATAATAAATAGTCTAATAAAATTATGACAACTTTGAGGAAATAATTAGGGATCAGATATTAAAATCTGTTGTGATATTCAAAATGTAAGGGCAGGTCCAGAATATGAATTTACTTAAATCATTATAAATTTATTATTAAACAGTTTTTATTATCAGCTTCTGTGAATACAAGAAATTCTGAATTTCATGTATGGCTATGTTTCATGATGAAATAATATCTTTAGAAGTATCTTCTTCATCAAGAAATATGTCTTTTTGGCCCTGTTCTCCCAAAACAGAGGTCTTGTCAGTATGAACTGCAAAAAATAGAACTGAAATCCTTAAGAGACATGCATTAGACAGGAAACCGTATAAAATGTAAACCTCAGCTTTGATAGTGTAACTAAATACTGTGGAAACTCAATTCTTATTTTTCAATAGGGAAGAAATTTCAATAGGAAAGAAAATGCAGGGCAGAAAATACTTGCAAAATTAAGAGAAAATCAGTTAAAGAAAAAAAATGTTCTCTTTTTGTGGATATGTGCATTCTCCTGAGTAAGAATTTAGCAGGATTCAGTGAACATTATTTTAGACAACACCTGTTATAAATTTCATATTGTTGTTTTAGCTTTATCATCCAACTTTTATTCGAAAGAGCTCACAGGCATTGGCAAAAATAAAATTGAGTCTGAAACCTTTTAGAGAGAATTGCCTTATACTGAGTAAAAAATAAATCATGCTTTTTTTGATAACATGGGTATATTGCATACTCTTTCTTTTCCACACTGTTTGTTTCTGTTTTTGTTTTTGTTTTCATTTGAGAAAGGCTGTACCTTGTTTATACGTTGCTTATTTCAAAGCAGCATTTTCATATGTATTTGTAAGCCAATGCTTTCAGAATGTGACTCAGAGCAAGTTCAAAATATTTCCATGCCCTCCATTTGTATGGTACAATCACACTAGAGTACATGGACATGCCTTTGCACCATGTTTGCAGTCATCTTTCATCCCTTGAGAATGAATACAGATATTCCTCCAAAGGTTCTGTATTGACTAAAAAATTTTAACTTAAACAGTGTAAATCACATATTTCCAAGTCAAGAAACTCTCACAATAAATATATTGACTGTGTTCTATGTAATAGAAATTTTCTATGCAATAGAAATATTCTATGTAATAGAAATGCAAAATAACCAAAATTGTATACTTAAAATACTCTAACTGGAGCCGGAACCTTCATTTGCATGTTGCAGAGAAGTTTAGAGTTAACTCATTTAATGGCTCAAAGTTCAGGAGACTCCTCCTGCTGCAGCATTGCATTAAATATCTTCAAATAAAGGGTTAGTGCTGGCAACGCCTTGCTCCTCTATGTCACCCTGAAGGTTCAGGTGGTTTTGATTATGTTTTCAGTAGGAAGAGGGTATGTGAATGGCTACCTTGGTGGTTTACTCCAAGTTAACTATAGACCATATCATCAACAGTGCTGCATTTAAGCTAGAATAATGAATTACGTGGTAAAATGATACCTGCTGTATTGCACAGAACAACCCAATTCACTGACTGTTACGATGACATTACTGGCAGCAACAAAGAGACGCGATTTCTGAAGTGATTTCTTGATGACAATTCATTTCAGTGATAAAGATTTCATTTGAACTATATTTAATTTACTCTTTAAAAGTATCACCCAAGAGGCTGAGTTTTAATGACGTGACTATAGTCAACAGATAAATAAATAAAAATTAAAAAGACATGTTAAAGTTGATCTCTTCTTTCTTTGGCTACATAATCTTTCAGAGCTGTGAATTGCATAGTAGTCTCTTACCTAGTTCTCTGAAAGCAGTGTGACACCTCTTGGAAATCTTCATTATACATCCTAATTGCTTTGGAGTAATTAGCTTAGGAATATTATATATTTATCTATATCTACATTCATATATATATGTATGTGCATGTATATATATGCCCACACATGGAAGCATTTCCTCTATTTAAATATATGCTGACAATTGTCAATTTGCATTTTTTCCTTCTTCATTGTATATATCCAAGAGGCCAAAGATTTACAGACTTAAGAAATAGCTGGGAAAATATTTATTCAGAATTTTAATAACATTTATGATTCTTTATAAATGACCTAATTTTTATAAAGCTATCATAGTCCTAGAATATTTGTGCCACAAGGAACTAATCACACTCCTAAAAGATCTTGAACACATGCAGTCTTCAGGGATATCACTTCATGAACAAAATTCAGGTATCATCAATGTCAGAGGAGAAAGTTGGTGAATAATTAGTTTCTCTGTGATATAAAACCAGGCTACCGTGTTCAGAAAGAAAACGCAGGCTGGAGTTTGCCATGGAAAAGAAATGTGACTACAATCAGGAAGAAGGCACTGAGAAGACAGAATTTCACACTCTGGAAAAATGGGAGAGATCTAATGAGAATTATATGGAAGACAATGGAAAAAGTGACTACAGAGGAAAGAAAACAAAGAACCAATGACCTCTAAGACTTGAGAAAACAAAGCTAGTGAGACACAAGGACAGTGCAGCATTTCTTCAAGCCACTGCATTTCAACAAAGTGATCATCACACTAATTTTCACGTGGAAATGTAGCATATGTAAACAATCTAAGGTTATCTTAGCTCCTGATTAACCTAACTGGACAGACATAAGAGGAAAATGAATAAAAGTGATGTAGGATTATTAAAGAGAGACAAGAATGACTTGGACTTAAAACAATTTGTTAAGCTAACAGATTACCCATTTCTCCTGGGATTTGAGCAGGATCTGATGCTACTTAGCATTTTCATTAATAACACTGACAAAAAAAATTTATTTTGAAATTTTCTAATGACACAAGAGAAAGATTCATAATCAAAATGTTCCACAGGACAGCAGCAAGATACTAAGGAGTGAAATTAGAGAAATTTCATATATGATAAAGCATTATCTGGAAAAATCAGAGGAAGAGAAGCACTTCTCATATTTAATTGATTCATGTTCGTTGCAAAGGGGTAGAAAAAAAACCAAAGACAATCCTCTACTTTACCAACTTTGGATTAATCCAGAATTTCCAGAAAAGCTGTGTTCAAAAGCCATGCACCTGCTAATGCACAAGAAACTGGTAGGATCCCTTTACTATGGTGTGTAGCTGCGGTCATCACTGGAGATAAGACCATACCGAAGCTGGTGACGAGAACTACTGGAACAATTTGAGGTGGATTTTACAGAAGGGGATTAATAGAGATTGCTTATAGAGAGATGAAGTACAGAGAGATGTCCCAAGCAGTTCAGGAACACATGTGGATATCAAGAACACCCTGCCTGCAGCACAGGCAAGCTGCTTAGCCAGCTTTAAGGGCTTGATAAATGTGCACAAATATATTGCTTGTCTTTGTGGTGGCATTGTGACTGATAAAGTGATTCTGAAGCTCCCTTCCAGGAACAGCAGCAGAACAGAATATAAACTTCAGGATGAATGGAGACAGAGCCTGTATAGGCCTGTAGGTGAAATTTGTTTGTTCTTTTTGTGTTTACTAGATGTGCAACTACATGGAATTGCACAGCATGGCTAAAACAGACAGCATTCAGACACAAAATAACCCTTTTTCTCATCTAAACTCTTCGCTTAGAGGAAACTGAAAACGGTAAGTTGTGGCATTTGTTTCTAGTCAGACATATTCTAATCCCCATGATTATGGCATTCCATCACCACCATTAAAGATTTATGGTGGAATAAGATAAATTTTACTGTAAGAGGTGCTAAATGCAGATTTTTATTTATATCGATAGAAATAAATCTTTTTAATTTTTTTTTTTTTTTAAATAATAGTGAAGAAACATGAACAGAAAGATTTTTTGGATGCTGTAATTTATGACTTCATAGCTGACAGATTGGCTGACAAAGACTGATGATGCTATGGATAATAGATCTGTACCCATCTGTGGGGAGAGAAACACTTTGAATGGCAGCTTTGGAACCTCTCTGCTAGACAAAGGTAGCAGCAGAATGCTAGAAATATCTGAGGTTGAGGTGGGGAGATGAACAATTGAAAGATTTAAGAGGAGTTATTGTCCTTCCAGATAAGGAAAATAACCATATTTTTTTTTTCTTTTTTCCCCCCTGCCTATGAAAAATGAATATAAATTGAATCTAAAGAATTTTGAGTGCACTGATTTGTTTCACAGGGATTCTCACCCAGTGGGTCAAAATGAGAGCAATATATCCATGAATGAATTCAAACTCAAACTTTTTCAGCAAAGCACTAAAAACCTGTAACTAATTGCACGAGCTAAAAGGTATTATTGACAACTAGATCACTGTTTATGAGTACAGGGCCTCTGGACATTGTTATCAAGCACTTAGGTTTTTGCTCTGTATTCTGTCGCAGAAGTTGCAGTGATGTTTGAGAAGATATTCCAGTCTGACATTGTTGCTGCTGAGTTGATCCTCCCCTGTAAAGAGGAATTTGTGGACAGCAGTTTCTCAAACATGCACCCATATTTGCTGGAACTTCTTTGCAGTCACTCTGAATGTGGCAATCAGCGGACCTAACACCTGCTCTGCAAACAGCTGTCCAGCCAGCCTTTTGTTGTCATCTGTATTCTTTTCCATATGAGTGGAGAAAGGAAGAAACCCTATTGCCTCTGCTAGATTGCCACCACATCAGGGTAGTTGGTCAGTGAAATGGAGCTTTGTATTCCACATCCCAATAGATGTACTTCCAGAGCCACCAAGGAGTTAATGCAGAACGTTGTGGTTTGGCCAGTGGGCATACATATCAGCTTCTCTTTCATCTCTTCTACTTCGGAAACAATCAGCAAAGAAGCTAGGTAGCTGTGGACTGCAACAACCCAACGCACAACACCACAGTACCTGTACTTACGCTATACAAAGCACATACCTTCACTTGTCTGAGCATCTGTTTTCCAAAGCATAAAGAACGGTTAAAAATATTTGTCTGGTAAGAATGACTCTAAAGTGAAAAAACTTGCTAGCTCCCACTCTCCATGTAATTCATTAGGATTTTAAAGTACTCATGAGTGCAATTATGGGTATAGAAAGACATATTCCTCAAGTTTCTGAAAATAACTAAATAATGAATAATGAAAGCTCATTATTTTGAAAATGTCATTATTTCCTTCTGAATCAATTGCAGATTAGAAAACAGATTTTTTTTGCTGTTGCTGAAAACAAATAATACCTTTCTCATGAGTATTTTGCCCAGTTCTAATGTTTCAGAAGCAGTCTTGGATGCTCAAAGCATTTGTCATTTGAAATAACACTGCTTCAACTTTCAAGCCTGCAATGATAATAATTAATACTTTCTATCAGTACTTTCTATTCATTGCAAGTACCAGTAACATTAGTGACATTGTTAAAAGTTCCTCATCTGAATGCTGCTGAGATAGATGAAATGCATGATTTTGGATAATAATGCAGTATCATTTAAACCTGGATTTTCTTGCCACCATTTTTCCTGGCTTCTTCACTAAATGGTGCTTTGTCGAGATTATTTTGGGACCCAAAATGTTAACTATTCATTGGAATGCACTGTATAAACTTAGAAACATGATGAATAGTATTTTAGGCATAAGCATTTTAAACATATCTGTTCTGTGTTTAAATGTCAGAACAAAGCATATTACAGGAAAAACACCTACAAATGCAAAAATGCAATAAAGCCACAAAATATGGGTTAAAAATTTCCATATTTGATCTGGGTAGCAAATTGTAGAGAGAGCAAAAACCCCCTACGCATAACCAAAGCTGCCAATTCTGGATCTTTCAAAAAGCAAGGGCAGGATACCAAGTACATGATTCTGCCTTGTGCCAAGCAAGCATCTATGAAAATGTCACCTTTATGCAAGTGAAACACAAAACGAGTAGAATTTGCCCTTAAATGTGAGGGGGAAAGTGTTCTGAAAATAAACAAATTGCTTTTTACTGCTAATTAAAACATGAATCAATAAATATTTTCAAAGTTAAATAATACTGTTCCTCTCAAGCTGAGCACCAATCTGCTGGGCTCCAGCCAGGAGAGAATCTTTTCTAGCATAGTTACAAACAACTGATGAGTGGAGCTGAAAACAGAAACACGAATACAACTTTCACAGTAATTCAAACAAAACTGCATGACTTGTAACGTATCATTTAAAGGTTTTTTACTCTTTCCACCTTTTTGTATAGTGGTCAGCACATTGCTGGTGAGATAATGACCTACAACGAGCAGTCAGATTATGGGAATTAAGATGTCAGTTTCAAAATAAACACCAGTTGGTTCAACAAAGCCTGCAGCTAGGATTATGTCAGGACTAGGAAGACATTTAAAACCCAATTGAAACAGACTTACTGTTTCTGAACAGAAAACATGCTGTAGCATCCTGTTTTACTGTAAACTTAGAAAACTGCTGTAGCTGACTCTCTGAAGCTGATTTCTCGGCTAGGAAGGTGGTCACGGCAAAGTCCTTACTCTGGATGCAGAATCTGATCAGATTCCCATTTCTTGTCCTCTTGTACTTGATGTCCTTGGTTTTCTCACAACAGTTTTCCATAGGTGAGTCTATGAACCCAGAAGGAGATCCCCAGTTAATATCATCTACTCTTGCTGCTTTGCATATTGATTATGGGATAACATTCCCAGCAGAGACATGTAGCATGGACAACAATTGTCGCCTGAATTATAGAAATGTAGCTACCAAGATTTCAGAATTATCCCGTGATGCTTACTGACTTCTCAGGAGTTAAATCATGTCATGTTTGTTAATTACACGAGAAGTTAGCTTAATCTGAGAGTACAGAAAATTCTTTGAAAAATGGTTTGTACCGAACATGATTAGACAACCCTGCAACATTTCTTTTTTCTCTCTCTTGCACTTATTTTGAACATAACAAACAAATTAAAACCTCCCAACCCTCCTATTCCCAACTTAATTCTTAAAAGAATGAAAAAAGGCCTCTATACCTGAATTGGGAGAAGTTTTAAGGAATGCTACATACCAGTTATACACCATTTAAAAAAAAAGACAGTTTACATTATTCTGTAAGGAGCACTATAATATTAAGAAGGCAGATATTTTTATTAATTTTTTTAATACATTTGCTAAACTCCTAATCAAATAAATGTGTATCACCTGTAAAACTGTGATGTGATATCCCTAGAAACTGCCAGTCACCATAGATGTTGTAGCCAAAACCCTGAGTAAGCCATTTCAATTTAAAGGCAGATTCCTTGAGTTGCAGGTCCCAAGTTTTTGTGGTTGGTCTAAAGAGTCTTACAAAAATAAACACACTCAACCCTTTTATGTCTCTGAACCCCAAAAGGTAGTTTTATACCAGCTATTCTGGACATATCTGGCATATTCAGGACAAATTTATCACATTATATTTTATGTCCATTAGACCTTAGATTAAACAACCTCAAGTAGTGGACACATTATATTAAATTTTCATGAAAAATATTCAACAGAACATTCTGTCTGAATTGTGCCTCAAACAGTCTTCCAAGTCATGGCTAATATTATTTCAAATATCCAGATTTTATAACAAGCCTGTTGATTTAAGACTACCTACAGTTCTTCAAACTTTAGTCAATCTGTTGGAGATATTTCTAAGTTTTATTACCAGTCAGAGAATGAAGATTTCAAACCTATTCAGCAATACTGGACAGATTTCTGGTAAGTACAGGAGTAAGAATGCTCTCACCAGAGACTGTTCTGCCCAAGGATTTACCTATGGCTTTGTCTGGCCTCTGCATTCAAAAAGAACATTCTGGATTCTTACTCTGCATCTCAGCCTTCCGCTCAGTCTCTCTGTCTTGGCTGTCTCAGTTTTGCTTGTCTACAGCTCTGCTACTCCTTTGTGGGTAGCGTGGGGGTATATATATGTATATTGCATACATATTTTGAAGCACTTGGATGGTGGGTTTTACAGCATTTGGATGATGAGTGCTAAAAAATACTGAGCAGTATGTGAAGTCAGGTGGTAGGGAAATATCAAGAACAGAAAGTGGTAACAATAGTAGTGTCGGTGGTGGTGGGGTGATGGCACAGCACAGGCTTAGGGGCCCCGGGCCAACTCCTGGTTCTGAGTGTGATTCTGGAGGCAACACAACCTCTGCTTTGATGTGGATATCAACACAGGACAGTGGACAGCCCTACAGGAGCACCCTGGGAGGTATAATGGATGGGACAGCATGTGTCCTGCCAAAGTATTTGAAAGTCCTCTCTGTGGTAATCTGAGTGTGGTTAAGGTTGAGGTTCAAATAATCTATGGTTAGTGAACCAAAAGATTATGCTTGCTTTCACACTGCAGTCATTTATATTGTCTTTATGAGAAATTGTGTCTGGACGCAAAAAAAGTTGTATTTTGCAAGAAAAAGACCAGTAGAATTTATAGCAAATAAGATTGGTAAATCCAGCATTAACAAAAATTTCAGAGTCACTGTAGCTGTTGCGTTGCAGTAGGAGTAAGCTGAAAATGATAATTTTAAGAATACAGATATATTATTAGAAAGAGCATAGCCCTGCTTACAGCTGCATCACTTCAAATATACTAAATAGTGCACTTTACTATCTTTTCTGTATAAGCATTGGGCAATGCTCATATAAAAATGAGCCTACCTCTCACACACCCTTTTTCTTTGCTGTTAAATGTACTACATGCATGCATGGACTGGAACACAAGGCATTATCTCACTTCCTAGGTAATGCACAGGGGATATTTTACAATTCCTAAATGACTGTTCCTTGCTTGATATTATTATTTTACCTTTCAACCCTCTGTATTCTTTTACACATTACTTATTTTCACTCCTTTAAAACAGGGACAAAATGAGTAATGTGATGGATTAAATGAAAGCTGGAAAAGGAACTAATTTTTGTGCTTTATAGAATTTTCACGTGAAACTTTAAACAAGTAAAATCAAAGAAACAGTCCTTCTGAACCCACAGGAATATGACAAACACATATTTAAAAGGAAGATTTCAAAACATTTACTCTACTATAGTGGGTCATATTTGGTCTTCATACAGGCATACATATATTCTATACTGACATATAGAGTAATAGGCTTGAGGTTTTAAAAAGAGGTTATAAAAAGGAAATCAAAATGTTGTGATGTTAAAACTGTAATCGTTTCAGCATTGTTATTTTGGCCCCTTTATACATGTATCATGATTATGGTTCTTTACTTGAGCCTATCTATTTTTGTACAGTCTCTGCCTCTTTTGATGAATGATTAATTAAACAATATTTGACTAGTTATTCAAAGTGCGATCTCCTTTTACTTAATATTCACCACAGATTTGTTCTGTATTTTGATACACTTACTGCAGCATTTGAATGCTATAAAGAATTCAGTTAATTTATCTCCACCAAGTTCTGTGAAGATAGTTGGTGTTATTATCCCTGCTCTGTAAGTGACAACCTGAGTATGAAGAAATGATTGGTTTAACTGAAAAACGTGTGGCTACTCTGGTAGAAATTGAATAGGATCATCGAGTGAATGGCTGAATCATTATGCATTTATGTCAAAGTATCGATTGCAACATTTAGGAAATAGAGCATCTTTTGTTGTTTTGATTCATTAGCTGAGAAAACAAACATCTCCTGTCCAGAACAGTTTCTAATTTTTTAAAAAAGGGACTTTTATGTCAAAAAGAAGTCTTCTGAATCTATGGAATTTCGGTATCAAACATTAACACAGCAACTACAGTATTATGTGAGCCAACCCTGGTCCATGTATGAAATTATTAACACCATCACTACTTTTTAACTGCGGAAGAGTGAAGCTCTGTGGACATTTGTTTTTAATCCTTATTGTAGAACATAATGATCAATTGACTCTGCTTTTGTCTCTCTGGTTTCTTCATCCTTGCTTTTTCCTGGTTATGCCCAATCCACTTCTCCCTTCGGCCCCGTGTGTGTAATTATCTGGTATCATCATACAGATCCTATTCCTGTCCATAAATGTGCTGCTTCTATTGCTTCTGCTGGGTTTTTTTTGCTATATTTCTGCATATTTTGAGCAAATGTTTACTTTGGTCAGGACATACTCACCTCTGCCCACATTGTCTGCCAACCAAAAGGGACGATATGTTAGATCTGGAAGGGGAAGTTCTTTTCTCAGGTTGGAGATGGACTACCCGGAGAGAGGAATTCTGATTATGTATGAACTCAGATTTTTTTCACAGTCTGGTACCAGTGAGAATTGTACAATAACAATGCTATGTACCAGAGCATCTGAACAAATGAACTACAGTGATTCAGTAATTCGTTGATACGAACCAAGTTCTGTAGGGTGTGTTTGGCTCATGGTGGTTTCTTTCCATCTACTAGTTTTAGAAACAGCAGCTCTATTTTGCTTTTTAATTTTATATATATATGTGTGTGTGTGTGTGTGTGTGTGTGTGTGCATGTATGCACACACAAATAATTAAATATAATTAGCTTGATGTATAATACTGAAATGTCAGATTTCAGGTAGAAATCCAGGTAGGGTTCAGGTAAGCTTACTAAATTTTGGCAAAGCTAAAAGGTAGTTCTTTTAATGGAAAAGAATTGAACAACTTTATTTCTGGAAGTAGTACCTGGGACAATTAGTCATAGAATTTAAGCCACTACATGGAAATTCCAAGAGTAAAATTCTCTGAGAGTTCCCTGTCTTCTTTTTTTATATCCTTGAGTAGCCCTTCTCCTTGCAAAAACCAACAGTGGACCTGCAGATATTATTTTTAAGGCATGGGCTTGTTTATAACCTCACTGCCTTGCATCACATGTTATCAGTCTATCTATATCCCATCTTCAATGCCAACATTTTCTGATAAATTCTTTTGAAATTTGAACACATTTTAATTACCATTTCCTGCACATTAATTTACTTTGCAACAGATTTTAAAAGAAAATATTTTAAATGTAATTTTCTATCTTCATTTCTATTTCTTTAATGACAATTACATATTTTATTTAAAATATTTATCTGTCAAACTAAACACCTTCCTGTCTATTGACTTGATTGATATCTCTTATAGTTGTTAAGGTTTAAACATACCAGGGATAAAGAAATTTTTAAGAAAATTAACAGAGAATTGTGTTTGCCAAGAAACGTTCACATTACATTTTTCCAAGAAAATTAGGGTACTGGCCATCTAGAAATCATCTGCCTAAGAAAAATTAAAGTACCAAATGAAACATTTTCTTCATGCCCATTTTCCCTAGAAGTGCTCCCACCTATAAAAGAGTTCTCAAAGATTTTTTTTTATTTTTTTAATTTAAAACTACTTTTCAAATTAATCTCTTTACCTCTCTTGATATCTTTCTGACAACCTCCTAATCTCTTCAAAATGTTGGTTAAAAAGTGCACCACTAAATCAGCCTGTCATCAATTTTGTCTCTCACCACAGTGACTCAAAGAGTTGCATCAGCTAGATCATTTAAAGAAACCACAACTTTTTAAAAGAACATCTGCTGCTGTAATTTATAATGTATAACATAATCTGACATCCAAATTTGACAGAGTTTGGTAATGTCTTCCAATAATGGGTTGTGAGAGATTCTGTCCTGGGATGCTGCAAACAAAGAGGCAATAAATTATTAAGAGATGCAGCTACCAATCTAATAAGAAAAAGAATCAACTCTACTTTGAATACTGACAAATATGATGCCATACAGACTCCTTTTTAAACAGCCTGTTTTAATTTTAAGTATGTGCCGGTTTCTCAGGACATAATTTCCTGAGATTAGTGAATATGAATGAAAGTGCTAAGTGCTGACAATTTGAATTCTCACTTCTTTTAACACTCAAGTGCTAAATATTGCCCAAACTTTTGCTAAAATGTTAAGTATCTATCTTTTTTTTTCACTGGTAAATTACCATTGATTTGAAAATCTGACAGCTACAGCCATAGTATAGTAGGAAGAACAGTTACTGTATAGCAGAGGTAAATTCCAAATATGATGAGAAAAAAACCACCCAATTTTCACGAGGAAGCAGAGATTTCTGAGAGCAAGAGAGTAAGGCAATGTGGGCTCAGTCTCGGCAGAAACATCCGAAGAACGGAAGTGGGGTGGGTAGTGAGCAGTAGTTTCTGCAAAAAAGATAGCATTTCTAGGGACAAATTCTCACCAAAAGTCTGTCATTATATCAGTTACTTACGTAACTAAAATTCATTGGATTGTTTCATATCTACATGCTGGGTGTGCAGGTACTGTAAGGAGATGAAATTGGGATGGGAAGCCTGTAGGAGATCTGCAGAGATAAAGTGGATTAGATAAACATTAGTTGCATTTAGAGAACTGCTATTAGTACCATCTGGCAACAAAAATATTGGTTGCTATCACGCAATTGCACTGGAACATGGGTATTTTTTTTGCTAGCTTCCTGTAAGTGGTCCGCTAAGAAAAGTCGCTTTCGATGCACATGAACAGTAACGAAAAGGAGGAAAGGGACTGGTGGAAAGCAGGTTCATATTTTTTAATGGAAAAGTTATCCACTCAGCAACAAAGGTGGTGAAGTTCCCAGTTTGAAAGTACTTTACAATCAGAGGCCTCATCAAGAGAGTCATTTTCAAAAAAGCACCACACTCCCTCATTGCAAATGAATAAAAAGCTGAGAAAACAAGCAGAGAATAAAGCTACTCTCAGCCTGGGGTTGGCTCCGTAGTGCGGCCTAAATCAATCCCCATCCTTTTTTATGCAGAGTGCACTTACATGCTGATGTGATGGCACAGATTTGTACAAGAGGTCCCAGGTTTGGTAACTTAAAAGAGGCTTAAACAGTTCTTAAAATACTTTAAAGGAGAAGGCATGTTGTCTGCAGTAAATACAAATGTATACTGCAATTATAAAACAGCATTTCTTCCCATTAGAAATAAAATATTATTTCTGTTTTTCATGTTGTATTCATTTTAAAGAAATTGTATTCTCTTATAGAATCTCCAGCTCATTTTTATCTTTGTAGCATAACACACTGTAGAAATAAATGGTGTCTTACCAATGCGAGCTATGCAGCAGATTGTGCAGCCTTCATTTTTCAGGAGTTTGTAACTTAGCACGCACTGTCAATAATCCAGTACTATGATTACATTAAATTAAAATTATATAAAAATATTTTGTGTGAAGCTAGAAAGTTTTGGTTCCTTTCATTTGCCTACTCTCGCCTGAGTCTTTTAGGGCTTCCAGCACTTCACCAAAACACTTTTTTTTAAATGACAGTTTAGTGTCTCTTATATTTAAATATCTCCAAAATTATGCTTGAAGAAAAATACAAAATATTGCAAAGACTGTAACAAATGGAAAAAAGTGTCATCACAACTATGTGAGTCTATTTTAATTTGCATTTCTGCACATAATTTTAAAAGAAAGTTATCTTTTCAAAATACAAAATAGATGGCCAATGCCCTAACTAACCATGAAGTTGGTACTACACTGGTGAATACCCTGAATTATCAATCTGCATCTCGTGTAATGAGACCTGACTGGTAAGCTTATAGGAATGAAAAGCAGTTGCACTAGGTGGGATGTGAAACAGCTTATCATGTTACATCATTATCCTGATATTTTCCATCTTTACAGGATGTGGAAAATTGACATATCAATTAACAGATAGGAAGTCTATTAAAATATTTTAAAGGATCCTAAAAGACCCATCATTTGAAATATCCATCTTTTAAATGTGGCAGTAGAGTACCATAACATGACACTCCTACATCACGATTTTGATGATGTACAAAACAGATAATGACAAACATCAGCTGCACTGCATGTGTTCCTCATGATGTTCATAAACCTTAGCTTAGGAATGCACATATTCAAGAACTGGCAGAAACTGTGTAAACTAGAAGAGATTAATGTACCACAAAATAGAATAAACTTTGTTTTCTGCTCATGTATTTCTGCTACTAGAACTAAAAAATGCATGTGTTTTTTTAAACAGTCTGCTATCTGCTTGGAAGTTACAGCAGGTCCCCGTAGCTAGATCGGAGAATATATTCATATTCTAAGAGTGAATTTTGGTGAATCTAATTTGTGGTTACAAATTACCAGATTAAGTAATAGTTTCATTTTTATGTCCACCATTACCAACAAAAAACAAAGAAAAACCCCACAAAAAGCCCTTTTGCCATAAAATCTACCACTAATATGCCATTTATCTACCTGCTTTTGGCAAAGACCAAATCACCAAATTTAAATGCCATATTTGGAACTCTTCAAGAACTTCATGTTCACAGATGTCATTATGAGGACTGTAAATTTCAATCCTAATTTGTACCTCTATGAATCTATCTGTCTACTCTATTGAAACACGGTAATTTGGGAAAGAATGAAGAACAGGCAGTGAAGATCTGTTGCTTGAATGTCATTACCTGTCACTCCTTGCTTCACTTATATGGCCCATTTTGAAGATCATGCTGCCTTTTTATACTTGCTGGATATCCATTCCTTAGACCTCATTTGCTTGGGTGGTTCAAGCTGTCAAGTGCTCAGAGTGTGTGGCAGCAATTTTGCAAATTCCCTGAAGCGCTTAGCCCCTATTTCATCTTTTATACAGATGACTATTCCTGCTTACCTACAAAAGCCTTCTGTTCAAGAGGAGAATTTTTTTCAGTCACACTATTTAAAATCCAACTGACTCAACTGACTCTAACTTAAGATAATGCAATTAGCGGAATTTGATTATTTACATAATTTTTAATATGTGTTGTAGCACAGAATATTTATGGTAGCAAAAATAATATCATAATTGTGTTAATAAAGCAATATTTTGTACTTTTATATTCAAAATTTAAACTATAAAAAATATGATATATGTATGGTCATAAAAGGATACCTATTTGAAATTTTCTTATAGAAGCTATTGCAGAAATCCCAGAACACATTTCTAAAACGTTTTGAGACAAAGGGTCTGTTGAAAAAGTCTCAAATATTTCTAAGTTAGTACTACACTAATGACTGGCCTGGGTCATACTGCAGGACATGCAAATGAATCAAAGGCGTGCAACTGGAATTTCACCTTCCTCTGAAATGTCAGACATGGATTATTGAGGGGTAATATTTGTGGGTCAGTGACACAATTTCAATTCTTGAGTGACTGAATTTTGGTAGAAAGGCTCAGAGTTTAAATTGTCAAGATTAACAAGACATCATTCCTTTACAAAAGCAAAGATGGTATGTCCATCTCTGGAATATACCTATTTCCAGTCAATGCTTCATATGACCTACTTGTGATGCACTCCTTGTGATACACCTGTCAAGATTCTCTAAAGTCTTGACATAGGTGCCTATGAAAGACTGAGATTTACAGCTCATGCTCTCATTTTTCACTCACTTTCAAATCACCACTTTCTGTTTTGTCTCACTGTATCTCTAGAGGCCAGAATATTTGTGATACATTATGTTATAATGACTAATATATTTAACCAGAAGCTAGAGGATATGGGTTCTGGGCTCTTATATTTAAACCTGCATCTGGCAACAAAGCAGTCTTAGGAGGGACATAATTTAGTCCTTACTGCTTAGGATTTGGGCACTGAGCTGAAAAGAATACAGAGAAAAAGACAAAAGGACATTAATTCTCAGACCTGTGATGAATACTTCCTACTAGATTAGTCTGGGTAGCCCAGTCCTAACCTGAATATTTTTTTGGACACAGACATGGTCCTTTTCCATCATTATTGTATTGGGTTTTGAGAACATTGTTCCAGCTTCCTACTATGTAAGAATTTTGTAGGAGAATTGGTAACCATTCTTTTGGGATAATTCCAAATTTACTCTGTTCCCCATATAAAAGGATGACATTCACAACTGGGTGAGAAATTATAATGGATTTCTCCAACTCATCAATTTGTATTGATTTCTGTGAGCTTATATGAGTTTGAGCATGTTTTCAGGGAAAAAACATGTTTAATTTCAGTATGAAATCTTACATTCTGTCTAGTGTCTCCAAAGAACAGTTATCTTTTAAGAGAGCCTTAAAAAATTAGTGGGGCAACATTTACAAAGTACCATTTGTTCATTCTGCAGCAATCCTCACACTGTCTGTTAAATGAAATTGGCCTTCACTTCTGTTTCTGAATGTGATGAATGGCATCATTCAATAATATATGTTTGCCGAGTTGCAATCTTGTGCAGTGTTAAGTGAGGTTCAGCCTGCATATAAAATATATTCTCTAATTAAAAAAGAAACGAAAAACACCCCCCCCCCCCCCAAAAAAAAAAAAAAAAAAAAAAAAAAAAAAAAAAAAAATAAAAAAAACCACAACACCAACCCAAAAACCCACAACCAAACAAGACAGGAAATGACAGGGAAAAACTTTGATGCCACTATACACACTATCAAAATTCCAGAGATGACATTAATCACTGGGAATATTGTTTCACATTGAGTTAGCAGTGCACAAACTGGTAGGACAAATTGTACCTTGGGGTTTAAATTTTTAAAAAAATATCCTTACACATGCAAAATTCTTTTTTTACTCATGAAAATAGACATGTCAAGGCATGAGTGGAAAGGCAATGCTTGTGTGTTCTAAATAAAAAGGTTCAGGACATGTGCACAAATGCCTGCTTCTGGATGAAGAACCTGTTCTCTTTACATTTTGAGAAGAGATGTGAAATTGTAATATCTAAGGTAACAGCAATTTTTGTAAGGTTTTTTCTTTCCTTAAAAAAAGAAAACTGACAGGCCATATACTATCCAGAAATTCCATGTTGAATCTAATTTTTAAAAAATATTTAAATAAGGTTGTGGTCCTTAGAAATAAGGTTGTGGTCCTCCTTAGTGAGTAATGAGAATCCATCAATACTAATCACAACTGTTTAAAGCACATTCATTGTAAAGCACAAAAAATTAAAAAAAAAAGACGATTAATGGCATATTGAGTGGATCAAGTTTTATTTGTGCTAAGTCTGCTCTCTCAGGAGCATTTTCTATTAACATTGCTTTCTACAAGTGATAGAAGTTTTAACCTTGGTGTAGCAGATAAGCCATTGATCTGTCAGCAGACTTTTCCCTACCTCCCACAGTATGGCGCTTTAAAAGTTTGTTTGGAAATGAAACCAAATTCTATGTTTCCTCTACAGATGGTTGACCTCTTTCAGTTAGTGGCTGCATTACTCATTTAAACAATTATACAGGTCAGAATGGTGTAATCTAAATTATTTAGTCTCTGAGTGTTTTTCAGACACCACTGACAGTCCGAGAGGATCCAGCTGCTGGTTATACCTGGATTTGAACTCCAGAAGATAACAGAGCTTTGGTTAAGAGTTTTAGTCACCATACATTGTTTCATCTTCAAAAACACAAGCTAAAAGCAAACTGCTCCTAAGGGACTGCAACTGCACAGGTATCAAAACATGTGAATAGCAAGAACTAACATTCCCTGGACCAAATGTTCAAAACAGTTTCTGTTTTATCTGACTAAAAATACCTGGATACTCCTCCAGAATGCAAATCTTAAAAATACTTTTTCTTGTTTGTCCCCCACAGGGAGCAATTCAAGTCTACCAAACAGTCTAGCAAAATATTATGATAACCTTTTCTATCCTAATTTGTACTGGAGGCTGTGTGTGTGCTAGGATCAACATTAATTACTGTATAACATTTCAGCTGTGTAGTTCATAGAAATGTCAGGGAGTTAGCTAAAGGGGATGTGGGGTCCTGATATCAGCGGGGGGTGAGTGGCCTCAACCATTGTGCAGCATGTGGATGATGAGAATTAAAAAAAATAGAATCCATAACTGAGGTGTTAAAGCTAACTAACCCCAATAAAAAGTTCTTTTTCACCAAGAAAACCGTCACATAGATAAAGTGTTCGCAAGCAATTATTTGCATTTTCTAATAAAATCTAAGTTAATAAAGTCTGGAATCCAGCAGTTAGCAAAACAGACTGTAATAATGATTCTACCTAATAATTGATCTACTTTGTTAAAGTTAATATATCAGTTTGAATTAATGCATTTTAAATTCAGATTCCTTTTGCAGCTTGAATCCAAACTAATTACAGGTTTTAAATTGTCACTAGTAGGAGCTCAGCCAAGGCATATTTCCTCTCTTCTTTAGTTGCACCCTGAGAATTCATGAATCAATTTTTTTCTGGGTCATGACTTCGCCCCGCCAGGAGCAGAGAAAACCCTTCAGTGTGAAGAAAATTTAATGGCAGAGATCCCAGTACAGGCAGAATTTGCACGCAAATGGCTAGGAAGTAAATGGCAGGGGAACTTTCCAATGTATGAGAAAGAAACCTTAAAATCATTTATAGTAATCCAAACGGCAGTGAATCAAATAAATAGTTTTAAGCACAGCAGTATCCATGTCTGTCTTGGCAATTTAGGATTGTTGGATGATTTAAGAGAGGACTGCTTTTGCAAGCCTTTTTTTTAAACAGTAGAGGTCACCTTAGTACAAGTCTCCTCTAAAAAAACAGCACACAACAACAATAAAAAACCCTTTTCTTCCCTGATAAATTGCACGCTTAGAAGTACTCACAACTTCCTTCCAATGTTTTATATAAACTTAAAAACCCCAAGATTTTATTGTCAGTTTAATTTCATTGTATTTTGCTATAGGGATTATTCAATACAAAAAGAGGAACTTTTTCTAAGCACATTTACCGTTTTAATCAGTGATCTACACATACAATTCATTCAAATATCTGAAAATTGGTTTGTGTTTTAAGCTTTACAATTATATAAAGATCTGTCAGGACTACATATTTTTTTGTCTTTTATATTTACCATTGGGAAAAATGTGACAAAGTAATTTGTTTCTTGGGAGGAGATACTCAGACATAAATTGCATCTATCAAAATTCACTCATCTTTATTAAAAAAAAAAAAAAAAAAAAAAAAAAAAAAAAAAAAAAAAGGCATTCAGAAGCCTGACAAATCAACAAAAGATTTGGTAAATTAGCATAAAATATATCCAGCTTAATACAAATTGACAAAGCTCTTTCTACAGTATTTGTTTTCATGGCATGGCTACCTTTTATCAGCCTTGTACCTAACATCACCTTGGAAACTGCTTTGTGGAAAAGCTTTACTAGACACTGAGAATGAAAGCAGGAAATTATTTGTTAACTACTTAGAAGATTCTATACACAGTGAAGGAATTTTTATAATAATTTAAGAGCAATCAGAAGTAAATGCTTTGCAAAAGAAAATCTGACTCTTTAAAGAAAAACGGCACACATAATCTTCTTGCGGTACATACAAATATATTCTTAAATATTAAAGTAGTATTTTGCTTACAGTGCCAGGTTTACCAGATTTAAATGGTGTAAAGCAACTGTTTTGGCAATCTTCTCTGCCAGATAAGGTTATTTAAAGAATGCACATTAAAAATCCTACTTAATATCTCGAGATTATTATCTTTATACATTATCACTTCAGAAATGAAATGTCTGGGACATTCCTAAATGCTATTTTACTTCTAAATCACTCGATTAGATTTCCTGCTTGAGTGATTTGTGAAGAAAACATTACATATATATTTTTTTCTGATTACCAAACCACATTAGACACAAAAGTCTACTTGAAACTAGTTTACAGTTTAAAAACAGGTCTAATAACAGGTGAATGCTGAAAAATCTGCAAACAAAATGGCAGACATGAATGACTTCATTTAAGGCATAATTGCTTCTCATCAACCCAAGAAATCATGCAGAAACAGTCCCTGTTTCAGCCAGCCAGGGAGAGACTGGAGAAATCACTCAGGCATGGATTCTAAATGGAAGGTCCACTCCTGGGTCTCAGCCAGGGAACTGCTCCACACACAGATCCAAGCTTAGGGACAATAGTCCTTAGAATCACAGTTCATCATAACAGATAATTATACAGCAAGTAAAACAATAAGGTATTTTGGCCTTTCAATAGATAGACTAATTGTGGACTAGGGAGTTCTGCCTGGGAGGCATAAAACACACCCCTCTGTGAGTCATTTTATTGTGGTGAGGAGTGGCATGAATTTTGTGGAAAGGGATTTTAGGAACTGGTGAGTTCCATATGTTGTTTTTTGCTGTATGTCTCAGGCACATAGCCAGAGTTTCCACGCACACAGCTAGAAGCGGGTTTTTTGTTGTTGTTGTTTTTTTTTGGTTTTTTTTTTTTTTTTAAATTCTTCCCACTTGCCCATTTAAACGTTTTAAGGAACATTATATTTTTTTTTCCCCCAGCAAAGTCGGTAACCGCAATTATTTTCCTCTTTTAAGCATAATAACATTTCAACTTGGATAAGGTGGAAAGAACTATATTGGTCCTTTCAAAGGGAAAATACTTTAAGATTACATATTTTATATATGGTTTTCATATCAATGAATTCATAACACTGGGTTAAAATATTCCTTGAAACTATTGTGTACCATTTGTTTTCTGGATTGTTTGTAGAGACAAAAAAATGAAGAAGGAAATACATGTAGTTCAAGACAGAGCAGCTTTTGAATCTTTTTAAATGTGTCATTCTGTTTTATGCTCAGCCAGTTCTTTTTCTTCCCCTTAAAAAAGATGACAAGCAAGCAAACTCTTTTCTAGCAAATAAAAGTGTTAGTTCTTGGATGGCATGCAAAGAGTGCAAATGCATAAGAAGGCTGACCTCCTGCACTAGGAAACAAGTACTCTATCTCTGCAATTTGTGCAGCCCCACTGCCAGCCAATTAACTCGAAGTTGAGTTTTGACTCAAACTCATGACCCTTCAATCCCCACAGTCATGTGTTACATCTGGTATCATTGAATTAGTCCTTCCATTTTGGCTTGATGCTTTTTTTTTTTTTTTTAAACCGTCCACTTTCTTTCTGCCAATTTTTTTTCTAACCACTAATGATGATTCAAGAAGCTTTCTACAGTATCTGCATATTTGTTTGTTTTTGAGTAGAGCTCCCTTGGAAAAAAATCTGGCATACATTTTTTTTTTCTAAGAATACCATTCAATTCTGCATTTCATGATACCCTTTTTTCCTGTTCTGTACTATAATGGTGACCATTACATCATGTACCCTGAGGGCTGTGCTTAAAAAGAGAAAGGATGGTGAAATTAGCAAAAATAAAAGGAACTCCCTGACTTGAATTCACAAACTGTGCTTGTTTTTGTTAAACAGAACAAAATCTGCGGTGACGGTAGC
The DNA here is from genome assembly GCF_015227805.2 of Hirundo rustica. Classification (NCBI taxonomy): domain Eukaryota; kingdom Metazoa; phylum Chordata; class Aves; order Passeriformes; family Hirundinidae; genus Hirundo; species Hirundo rustica. Next base: position 36,288,255 of record NC_053455.1, read on the forward strand.
AAGTTCAATAACGTGTAGCGCATACGTTTTTCTCTGAGCTAGAAAGCACCTTCCTTAAGAAACGCTTTTAAAATATTCAATGTAAACTACTGAAGATACTCATATTAAGTAGTACTCCCCAAGCTGTGAGTACATTTCTTGTATTATTTTTAGGGGTTTTTAATGGTATACAATTTATCATCTGGAACCTGTTTGCCTCCCAATCATTTGTAAAATTTTGTTTTAAAAACTCTAATGAAATGAAAAGGAGCAGTTGATTTATCCACTTTTTCAGAAGTCAAACCTGAAGAATTAGAGAGATGAAAGTACATTTAGATATTTTTAATCAGTATTGCTTTTCTAAGAATCTTTCTTATGCTAGCAAACCACAGTGAACGGTAGCTATGGTCGGTAAATACAGATAATTCCAGGGGCGAACGCGTAATCAGGCTTTAATGGCTTAATACATTTTTTTTTCCTTCATCGTGTCTATACTGGATTTTTTTTGCTCAGCTATTGTATATGCACTGCCTCATCCTTATGTCAGTATATCTCCATGTAAGTCTTCCGCTTGCCTTTTGAAACTAGTTGAATGTATCAATCCTCATATATATACGCACACATGTGTATGTGTGTGTGTATGTATGTGTGTGCATGTGGATCCAAAATAAACTGAAAAAGAAATTATACCCGTGTCAACAAAAAACTACATTTGTGGTAAAAGCGGTGGTATTTCAAATGTTTTCGTGCAGATAAAATATTTTTGAGGTTACTGTGTGAAAGCACGATAACATCATTGTATCATATAGAGCAAGTCTTATAACCATCACTGAAAAATAAATGCATTATTATTGAATGATGTGATATTTAAATATAAAAGCAGTTGAGTGCCCTATCAGTTTCCTCTTAATATTTTGCTGGTACGAATGTTTTTCTGACTTCTAAATCACACATTTGCTAAAATGAGCTCTGCTAGATATCAGTTTGAACACAGGCACAATGTGTCTCAGTCAGATTCATAAAACAGATAGCTGAACTAGAGTTTGACTTTTGACATCAACAATCTGACTTCAATATTTCTCCACAAAAAGAGACTTCTGACTCTCGTCGCTGTTTCAGTGTGATGGATAGCTTTTCAGCTGCTGACAGCAGTGAATGTAATAAATGTAATCATCCACACTGGGGGCTGAATATTTCTATTTTTTAAGTTTTCCATCTTGTGCATTACGAATGACAAAGTAACACCTGCACTATTACAGTCCCTCCTTTCCTACGAAACGGAAATACAAAAATATTATTATAAGTTGTCTATGTATTAGTACTTCAGTGCTAAATAAGCTTTTAATTACCTACATTTGTTGTTTTTGTTTTTGTGGATTTTTTTGTTTTTGTTTTTGTTTTTTCTCTAAGAAACACTTGCAGAAACAGAGCTTAATTTTAGCTCTGTTTGACTTCTCTGATCATCTGGGTTTTCATTGTCATTGCTTCATAATAATTTAATGTCATATATAATGACATAAAACCAGAGAAAACCACAGAAGCTGCCAATCTGAACTGATCTAAGTGTTCCCTAGTATAAGCATAGAAAAGCCTGATTTGTTTGTGCCAACAACATTCAGCGAGGTCTATAACTGGGCTAGTGTTCCTTTGCTATTTAATTTTCAAATAGTCTTTCAATGTACAGTGTAGCTGCTTAATCAGAGTGTTTTATCTACCACAATTAACAAAATGAGTGAATGTATATATTGGCAATAGATAAAAAAAGTATTAAATTTATGTTTACCACTTTGTCAGCTAAACATTTTACCATCCTGCTTTTTCCACTCACTTCATCTATAAGCAACTATTATTATGTTTGCTACTGAAAGTGTAGAGCTGAAACACATGCCTAATTCAAAATTAGTTCTAAACTTTCATTAAAAAGCTTTGCAGAGAAATATCTTTTGTAAATGAAAAACTTGTTTGGAAGCATATAAAGCCACAGTTTGCATTTTCCCCAGTCTTTGAAAGCAGTGACTTATTTTACTTTACATCTAATTAAAAGTTTATGGAGATGCAATGGATTTTTGTGCAAATTAGAATTAATTAGAGTTATTAAGAAGCCATGAAAAGAAGGATTTGAGAAATAGTGAGAAATATTATTTAAACCCTAATGGAATTCAGCGAAACCCACAGGTCTATTACAGGTCCCTGATTTGCCAGGATCACTGCAGGGAATCTAACATTAATAAGCACACTGGTAATTAAATCATTTGTTACTTTGTCTGTAATGTTGTAATGTTTCACTGATACTCTGTCAGAGCTCTTTGTGCAGATCAGAGCTAATCAAAGGTAATCAATTTTCAGCATTTGAAAAATCTGTAAATGATTATACATTCATCAGATCATTTAGTGGAGTGCAAGGAAAGTGCAATGCAATTAATCTTCCTGCATGAGGAGGAATTACCACCACAGAATTCAACAGTTATAATTAATTTCATTGTCTTGCTGTGAATTTTGATTGCTTTTCTTTGGACTGTATAGTACAAATGATGATTCATTGCAAAGTATTTGCAAAGCAAACACACCAGTGTGCTATGCAAATTAAAGTAGCTGTATAACAGATAGGTTTCAAACTTCCTATTTACTCAGGGTTGTTGAGTACTAATTTGCCAAATAATTGCTTGTTAACTTTATACACTCTTCCTCTGAATATTGAGATTGGTAACCAATATAAATAGAAAGCACATGCTGTTTGATATCTCATGGTAAGTGTTTGAAATACTAGTTAGCACTTAAACTTGTACTCAACCAGAAAAAACATAATTTATAACATGTTTTTCTAAAACTGTTCATTCTACCTTCTTTAATATTTTATTTTGGGTTTTTCTCACTGTAAAGTTCACTGAAAGACAAAGAAGGAATTTTATGGCTTTACCACGAACAGCCATATAATCTTAAATCAGATATAATTTTTTAACCATTACTGCTTTAATATTAATTTTCCTCCATTTCCATTACTAAATAGTAAGGAACTTTTTCAGGATATTATCAAATAATAGTAGGCGGTACGGACATTTCTAGAAAGCCAGTCTAGGCGCCAAATACCAGTGTCAAAACCAAATGTTGTGCTCCAGGTTGCCATACCAAACTAGAGCCTGCTTGAAGGAACTGGAGTGCTGGGCAGACACATTAGCTGCTGCAAATTCAGCAATAATCTGGAGTCTAATTTTAGGCTTTAAACTAGAGGCTACGATCAATGATTTGCATGATTTGCTCATTGTTAGTAAAATATTAACAGAGAAGAGTTCAGATTTGAGAAATGCCAAAATTTCATTCTAAAAGTGCCAATTGATTTCAAAAAAGTGTTGAATTAAGCTTTGCAAACAGAAATATAAGAGCAAGGATTTATGGAGTGTGGTAGGAATGTAAGCTATATATTCAATATGCCCGTTGATCTGAAGTAATTTCAATTTTATTTTAAAAGCTGTAATGCTTAATGACTATTGGGAATTATCAGCAGATAGCTGGTTAGTCGTTGCAGCATTGTATGTTAGGTGCTGCTTCATTTATAATCAGCTGGAAATTTTTAATTGAAAAAGGTAAACCACTATAATACTGCATAATTTTGCTCTGTACAAATGAGGTTTGGTAATAGTAATGTACAGAACATGCACGTATGTCTATACATGTATATATGATTATGCAGCATATATACAATAAATATTCTTCGAAAGCCAATTCTCTCATTGCTGTCTTTATGACAACATCATGAATAACACATGATTTATTTAAATTTAAACACATGATATTAGAAAAAAGAGAGACATTTCAAAGAGAATGTGAAGACGGAATGACAGTCTCCTATCAATAATAAATAGTAAAATTTAAACATTGCACAGCTAATTATTGCAAGATACTAACAGAAGACAGAATGAGAGATGTTCAGAACTGAGAATTGCCAAAATGTGGAGCTGTAAATCCTGATTGTCTAAGTGTTTCTGAGAGTCCTGGAAAATTCTTTGAATGAATGTACACAGAAATCTGAGGCATTCAAACTCAGCTCTTCATTTCAACCTACTTGGCCATGACTGAGTCGATAGACTAAGTCTGACTCAATGTTTGCAGTCCACAGCTGAAATTACAGATATATAAATCCAGATATGAAGTTAATACCATTTTCAGAACTTAATGCTGAACAGGAAAATATTCTGATACTTATAATCTGTTCTGATGGCTCTCCACAACTCATAAGGATTTTTTACCTAGTGCATCTTTTCTTGTATCAATGAAAACTAAAACAAAGACAAATCTTGATATTTAGAGAACAGTGCAATGCATATATACAAGGAGTCCATGCTCTTTCTGTTTCCAGAAATGTCTATTTTTTAAGACATCATCAATATTTTCATAATCGAAAAACCGTTGACGTGCACATTTCAAAAAGAAAAACTCTTCTTGATGGATATTTGGTTTATAGTGGATTTATATCTTTCAGTGAAAATTCCAAAGACATTGTACTGGGAATCTTAGAAAAATAACCCTTTCCATGTTACAATGAAAGTATTTTCTGGCATTTGAACTGGTTTGGGCTATCCTCACAGAACCATTCAACACAGACTTTTTCATGACATCTGCAGGAAGAAACTACTGAGAAAAAAATATTTTTGTGCTTATCAATAAGAATTTTCATTTGTATCTGAACAGAGGCTGAGAGGTTAAGATGAAAGGCACATTTTTCAACTTGTCGAATTTGTTTATCTTACAGTCACAAAATCTTTCATATTTTACTAGGAATGAATCAAGGGCAATCAGCATGATATTATTCAATTTGGACCGGAGGTCGATGGACCCTGTATTTCATTATTCCACATTTGTTCCAGGCCATGATCTTCTTGTAACCAAGGGTCTGAAAAAGATTATTTCCTCAGATAAAATGAGGAAAAAGTAATATAAAATGTAATGTCTCTCACACCCACACAAGCATATTCTACATTCTTGTATATAGGTACAGACATTTTTCTCCTCATTTTCCCACCAGAGTTATCCTGCTTCTTCATAAAAATTCTTCATTTTCTCTGACTTTATGGAAGACTTCAAAGAGTTCAGATCTACACACAATGAAGAGAATTGTCAATTTATTGTGGCTTTAAGGGCATCCCCAAAACATACACTGTCCTCTCATTGGCTCTATTCAGTTCACTTTTCTTTGTCACCATAACCTCTGTAAACACCATGGAAACCTGCTGCCGTGTCCTCATTCTACGCTCCAAGCAGTTTAGCTTTCCTGAATTGCACTATGTTCACCTTTTGTAAGTAAAGTATCCCATATTTAAGGGGTTTTTTATTATTATTATTATTATTTTGCTTCTTCTTTTACTTCTTTTAATGATCTTTTATTGTCTAAAGTCTAGATTTCTGCCGAGTTTCTGAACTGCGCTTGTCAGAGTATTGCCCACAACTCTGGGTTCCTTTGTTGAAGCTGTAGAAATAAAATGAATAGTATAAAAGCTTGATGGCATCTGTGGATAGGAAACTCATTAAAAGCCTCAGCCTTCTGTTTTATTTCCAACCACATTGCCCTGTGGGATTTCAAGGTCTTGTAGGATGAAACCAGCAGGACTCATTACTTCTAAAACAATGTTTAGAGTTCTATTGGTGGTGGAATGTTCTGCCAGTCAGGTAAAAAACCTAGGCCTTTATCCTGCCTGGGACAATACCAGGCAGCTCAGAAACTGCTTGGAAAAGTCATGCCTTTGAATGCAACTGCAGGTGTTGCTCCTCAAAGACTGTTGGTACCCTCCTATGCACCCTTCAAAGGAATAATAGAAAATTCACTTTGGGATTCAAATGGAGTCTAAGAAAATTTGAAATAATAGGAACAAACTTTTGAGACTTCCTACATTTTTCCCACGAACCTATGGACCATGACTAATACCCTGAGGGCAAAAAAACATCCTTTTTCCCTCTTACACAGGCATAGAATTCATGGTGTCAGATAAATAAGCTTCATGACCTCACCTTGTTTAAGGCTACCATTCAATTACTAGCAAAGACTAGTCACCACAGTGAGAAAAGAGTTTGGCATTCTGATTGCTCACATTAATTAGAAATGGTGCAAAATTTCTATCATAAAAGAATAGTAAAAAATGTTACAAACTCTTCACAAAACAAATTAAAAACATTTAGTCAAAAGTAAATAGTATTAGTTTGAACAAACTGATGGCTCACATTTTCTGTGCGATTAGATAAAATTATGAGAATAATTTTAATATATGATAGAAAAAAGTAAGGACCTCACAAGTGTGAAAGTGATTTAGTCTCCTAAAGGAGTTTCACTGCTGTGTTAAGTGGAATTGCTTTTAGATATTTTCCAAATAATTTATTTGTGATATCTGAAAATTTCAATCATTCTGTAAAAATGTCTAATGCAGTAATAATTAATAAATTTTGTACACAGGCAAATATATTTATTCATTAAAAAGTATAATTCTTGACTGCATATTGAAATTCTATTTAAAAATTCAATGCTTCAGTTATATAAAACAATGTGAATTATCTAAAATGCAAAGTATTACACATGCAAAACTTAACTGTATCTTATGAACTTTAAAATCTGAGCAAACGTTTTAAAGAAAAATTGTTCAAGCCACAAACTTTAGAGACTATCAAGTTACATAAAGATCAAATTCATGTAGATCATAAAGCAGCAAGATAGGATGAACTTGTAAGGGCAGAAGAGAGCTGAACAGCAGAATGTCTGTCTTGTGTCTAAGAATTAGATTTCTTTAGAAATAAGAGTCAAATAACCACTTTACCAACATAGGAACTGTAGAGATTTTCTTTTTTGAACAAGCTTTCCAGCAATATACTTATTAACACACAATCTAATGACTAAGTGTCAGTATTTAAACATTTTATATCTCAGGAATTAAAAAGAAAGATACTATTTTTTTTTTTTTTCAACTTCCAAGATGACTTTACCAAAAAACCCACCAGTAGCAAAGCAGTTTCTCTTTTTGATTTTATTTTCTTTTTCTGAGCCCATGTCAACTCCAGGAGTTCTCCTATAGTAGCTCACTATTTTGAATTTCTAAGGCATTCTTTTTTATGAAAAACATCAGTAAAAGTTCAATCTGTAGACTGCAAACTTGTTTCCTTATGATTTATAGCTGCATACTGTTAATACTAGTGGGTCTAAACGGGTTTATTTATTTAGAATATGAGGTTCGTTCTTTTGCCTGTATTTACATGAGCAATAGGAAACCATAACATTATTTCTGGTGGTAAATGAGGGGACTGAAGACTATTGGATGAAAACAAATGATGGCCCTCAACAGAAGATACAGTTGGGAGCTTAGTGTAATTGTTTCTGCATTACTGCTCCCACAGGACCAGCTGAAGAGATTACCAACCCCAGCCAACCCCCAACAGTTTGTTGCCATCCTCTTGCCAGAGAACACTGCTTTGCCAGATCCACTGGTTAAATTACTTGTATGATCACTCCTTAATTTATTTCAAAGTGGCTTGGTTAGCAAAACAGGCAAGCAGAAATGATCTATTATTTCAATGGTTTATGCTGGCTCATTTTAATCTTAATAGCCTAGAAAGCAATCTCAACAGCAGCTCAGCCAGGAAAACTAAGGATGGCAGCTACTGAAAGCAGTCTGGGGTTGGTTGAACTTCAGCAACTGAAAGAGAAAAGATGCTCGCAGCATGCCGATTTAAACCAAGGTCCAGCAAATATTCAGGCACCTCTGCGCTTAAAACACCTGGATCACCCTACTGCTTTAAATGGGGCTACTAATAAACTATTACTGATGACAATTACGTTATTTTTGGAAAACATATTTCAGAGGATGATATTTATTTAATGTAATTTTATGAAAATTAAGCATCTTGTTTACACAGATCTTCTAAGCTTTTCCCGTAGTCAGTAGAGAACTGCTTCCTAGAGAAGGGTAATTCCCCAGCTATCTGAGAAAGGAGGTGTCAGCTGCCTTCTGAAGATATTCACCACAGAGGACAATCACCCCTTAGGTTGGAATATGCAGCCATCTCCTAGGCTGCTGAAGGTAGGCAAACTGAATTGTGTCCTATCTGTACCTCACCAAGTGGGCCTAACAACCACAGCAATATTATTTCTGGTAAAACATTCGTAATCAGGAAAATCATCTTTACAAATGCCATCACACCTTTGCCATCCATTTTCAAAAAAAAATTATAAAGTGTCTACTGTTCATTTAATAGTAAATGTCAGTATTTAATGAATATTACATAGAGATAGAGATAGAGATATAAAAATTACTACGGTCACTTATTACTTTAACTTCCTTTGTGTCAGTAGTTTCTCTGGTTTCAAATAAAATTTTAGATTGTAATTAGCTTTTCTAATAATGTACACTGCCATGCAATAAATTTCTTGGGATTATCTGCATAGATATATATAAATTAGCTACATATATGTCTTTATATAGAGAGTCGCATGAAAATAGAAATTTTTAGACATATAGAACTGGTATGAAATGCTTAGAGTATAGCAAAACAAATTTTACAGTCTGAGTTTGAAATCTGCTGTCCATGTTTACTTAAAAATAACTTGACAGAAAAGATTCTAACTTTCTATTGCCTTTGTTCACGCTCAGCAAACAAAAGTTAAAAGATTCTTTATCATCTCGGAAACTCCTTTCACAATTTTAAATCAACCTAAACTTAAAAAATACAATTCTCCTAAGTGCTTTAGTCACTTGCAACTCAAATCCAGTAAGTTTGCCAGTTGTCAAGTACTCAGGTGAAGGTGAATTGAAAGCTTTTCAACTAATGGAAAATGTTATAACAACAGATTAAAACTGAACAAAGATGACATCATTAAATTATCCCTCTTTTTACAGTGTTCATTTGATTTCACAATATGACCGAATCAGAGAATGGGTTGGAAGGGACCACAGTAATAAATCAACTAATTTATATACATCTGGTTCAACTTCCCTGCTCAAGCAGGGACATCCTAGAACACATGACACAGGATTGCATCCAGATGGATCTCAAACATTTCCGCTGTGGGAGACTCCACATCCTTTCTGGGAAGTATCTTCCAGTGTTCAGCCACTTGCACAGTAAAGAAGTTCTTCCTCACATTAACGTGGAACTTCCTGTGGACTGGTTTCTACCTGCTGACTCTGGTCCTACTGCTTGGCACCACCAAGGAGAGCCGGGATCCATCCTCCTGACACCCTCCCTTCAGACACTTGGAGACATTGATGAGGTCCCCTCTCAGCTGTCTCTTGTTGAGGTTGAACAGGCCCAGCTGCCTCAGCCTACCCTCATAAGAGAGATGCTGCAGTATTTCAATTATCTTTGTAGCCTCCACTGGACTCACTCCAGGAGCCCTTTGTCTCACTTGCACTGATGAGCCCAGAACTGGACACGGCACTCTAAATGCAGCCTCAACAGGGCTGAATAGAGGGGCTGAATCTCCTCTGTTTACTGTCTGCCAACACTCTTCCCAATGCACCCCAGGACAGCACTGGCTGTCTTGCCCACCAGGGTACAGTGTTGGCTTGTGGACACCTTGTTGAGCACCAGGACCCTCAGGTCCTTCTCTGCAGAGCTGTTTTCCAGCAGGTCAGCCCCCAGCCTGTGCTGGTGCCTGGGGTTATTCCTCCTCAGGTGCAGGATCCTGCATTGGCCTTTGCTGTATTTCAGCAAGTTCCTCTCTGCCCATCTCTCCAGCCTGCTGAGGTCCTTCTGCAGGGCTGCACAGCCCTCTGGGGTATTGGCCACTCCTCCCAGATCAGTGCCACCAGTGAACTTGCTGAGGAGGGATCTGCTTCTCCATCCAAGTCACTGACGAATAAGGTAAACAATATTGAACTGAGTACTGACCACTGATTTGACACCTTCTAAATTATTTCTTGTACATCCTGCAGAAAAGGGGTTAGAGCTGTGCAGAGGGAGGTAACTTTTCTGGCAGTGGTTTTTACTCACTAGCAGAACTATCATACCCATTCACCAGTGGTGCTATGTTATCCAGTGTTAAAGGCAGAGCAACACTTCATTGCTCCATCAGAAAAATTACCAGACTGAAGCAGGGGGTTGACAAGTAACCGCAAGAGTAAAGACACAAAGCTGAAGTGCCTTAGAGACTAATTACCATACTGCACAAATGTGTACAGACAGAACAAAAGGATGATCCTTTATCCTGTGAATATATCTTAAACAGGAATCAGAAGCAGATAAATAAATGCACATGCCAAAAATGAAAATAACAAGGTAGTGAGACTGGTGTGGTTCTTTCACTAACAAGTGGGAATTATTTTTCCTTCTTGACAGGCTTTAGCAAAAATTGCACTTCATAATGGCATTTTTCCTTATTCATCAAATAAATAGTTTTAATCTATCAATACATGATGTAGGATATAATTCCAAAACCTTTCTTGTGCGTTAGGAACCTGAAATCCATGGAAGCTGCCATATGGGGGAAAACCATTAGTGAGGAACACAGTTACATTAAAAATTCACAGAATACAGAGTGTTTTAGAACATGAAACATAGATGGAATTCAGTTACTGAAAATATATATCTCTGTGGTGCAGTCTCATTCTAAATGGATGCCGATCCTTGCTCCAGGCTGCAAGTTTTCTGCAGTCAGCTGTGGATGTGATAGGACTTGCTTTTACATAATCGTTTTGTCTTATCTGTAAGCATCCCTCACTTGGACATCTTGAGAGGCATTAAGGGTGTGTGCAGATGAACGAGTTACCCTCTGAACTTATGTTTCTCATACTCTGCAAGAATTGCCTGCAACACACTTTTATGCTGCATTGTACCACTCAGAAAGAATACAAATATGGAGTAGATGACAGCAAAATAGTTCGTGACACCTTACATTGCTGATAAGGTGTTTTTCATCTTTCCATAGCTGAGGTTTCCTGCGATCTTCTTCTTAAGGCCAGTTACTGCTACTCTGTTGTGGCTTGCTGGTCACTTATTTTTCTTGCTTATAATGAATAAAAAATTTCATCAAGTTGATCAACAGGACTTGGGGTTTTTATGCCTTTACAGTCCTGAAATACTTGGCAAAGATCTTTCTCAATTAATAAATGCAGTGTTGTGTATATGTATATCTATATATCTATATAGATATATATCTTTTTAAAATACTGATTCAGTGTTATCCCTGTACGGTGCAATTATAAAAAGTTACTCCTTTACTGAGTTACCCCTGCCCAGACAGACAAATTAAAAATCACAGTTCTGTTAGAAATTACAGAGAATAAAAAGTGAGCATGTTGGAAAGTATTAAATCATGCCTCTTAGTGGGTGGATACACACAATTAAACAATTCAGGTCATGAGTGCTCATGACTCTCTTGTTGACAGTAAGCTACCACACAATAATTTATGCAGTGTTTTCCATCATCTCCAACCAGCTATAAAAAATTACTTCCATCCTAATGGAGGAGGGCCTTGATTATCTCCTATCAAACTTATGCCATGCAATATGCCTATGTTTGAAATAAATTAATTTTATTAATATGTTAAGCTTCAATACATGTCCCTTAATATCCTGAGAGGATCAGAGCTGTCATCTGGCCCTGCATCAGTTTCTTCAAAGGTGCTGCAGTCACCCACACCAACCGCATTCTCTCACTTGTTTCCTGAGTTACTGCTGCTTTCTCTTTACTGGAGTCACTGATTTGCTGTGTTTTTACTGACAAAGGTTGAACTGACTCAACTCCCTTAACAAACAGTAGCGAGTCATGCTTGATACCTCACAGGTAATGCTGTAAATTGGTTTGAGCAATAGTGAGGTGTAAAACTTCCAGAGTGCAAAGAAAATCTGGTTTCAAGTGTTAACAGACCTTTCTTTTTATTCATAACTGAATCTATACACTTTCATTGCAGCTGGAGCTACATTGCAGCTGGAGCTACATTGTACAAATAACTTTTTCTTTTTTTATTCCTTGTTCATCTCAGAAGTAGGGGAAATCATGGTCTGATTCCATGATTTGGAGGAAAATAGCAATAAAAATCAAATCTGTGCTAAATTAGTTTTCATATATAACAGCAAATATAGACTTGTCTGATCGGGAATTTTGGCATTTTAGAATGTCCTGAAAAGAAGTATGTGCCTTTTTCAGTCATTTTTTTGAAAGCAGAACTGAACTTTGAGTGTTTCTTCTTCTTGTCACATTTATTAATCATTAAAGTTTCTGACATGTTTTCTTATTATTGTTCAATAGTAATGTCAATGTTAAACCATAATATAGGTGTATACATCTGTTGTTTACTCTGAGATGACTAACTACCATATATAAAAATTCACATTAAAAATAAGTGATAACATACCAATGAAATAATGATTTTTAAAAACCCTCTGCTTTTGAAATACAATAATATATTTAAATAAGAAAAGAGATCACAGTTCCATATCCTACCACTGACACTCAGAGAAATAAACAAAATTGAGCTGGAGAACAGCCCCGCATAACATACGGCTCAAGGACTTTGTGCAGCCTGTAGAGCATCTTTTCTAGCGTGCCCTCTATTTAATAGCAACGTGTACTGTCAGAAATAGCAGGGTGTGCATCCTGGCTGGGCTTTTAACCAACCCTGTGGCTCGGATGGAATGTGTAACTCCTCGCCAGGCATGCAGGTGGGTGGACATTATTTATAGAAAGGGAAAGGCAAGAGATACTGGACAGTCATGGCAAAAAGGTAAACTCAATGATAGCAAGGGATGTTCTTCGCAGTAGCACAGAATGGACCTCATCTTAATATAACATCGTTTGCATACATGGTTCAGTAATTTCAGAATTACACCCATCCTTGCCTCCATAGTGCAACACCTGGACTGGGTCTAGCAAACTCTTGAGGCCAATGAATCCTTGTGTCTGCATGATAAAATTTGAGACCATCAAGAAAAAAAAAAAATTGATACTATATAAGTATTGCATGCCTAAGTTTAATGTAAAAATCCCCTGCACCTACAACTTGCTAATAACTTTTCTTGTCATCTTTGTTTTTATTACTACATATGACATTTTACTGAACTTTTTTTTAATATAGTTGTGGTATTCTAAAAAGAAAATTAAACTTTTTGGAATCATAGTAGTACTTCAAAAAGCAGATGAACTGTATGAGCAAGTATACTCTTCCCAAATGTGACTATCTCAGGGTGCTGAGGAATTAGATTTCCATCTCAAAGGCAGTTATCTTGACATAACAGATTACTGCTGCCAAAAGAAAAAAAGCAGTATTTTCCTGTCCTCTCATACTTCTCTCCCTTTTTCTGCCACTTTTAGTGGTTGTGAGCAGTTAAATATCATGTCTCACAGAAATTGAGCCCAAGAACATGAATATACCTCTGAAGGTGGCTCCTTGGGAGTGCTCCTGAAAGCATTCTCTGTTGGAAATCTCAGACAGCAGCTTTCTCACACAGAAGTTTCTCTCTCCATAGCCCTGAATGCCACATTTTCAGGAAGGACATAAAATCAGCTGGGTAAGTGAAAGACAGCAATGTACCTCATGTATCCTTAGTGTAAGCAAATGACATATGCTTTCTTCCTTCCATTACAGCATTTCTGTCTTCTCTAAACATTTTCAATCATATTGTCTGATCTGGCTGTCATGAGTAAATGCTTGTATTTGCACTTGACCACAAAATTTAATTGTGAATTACATTGCACACATGAAAATGGCAAATGCTTAAACTGGGAGATTGGACCACATTAATTTCTCAGCCCTCCTTTTTCAACTGCACAGGCTGGGTGAAGACCCCAGTGAGGCCTGGAGGGACAAAACTCGCCACAAGAACATGAGCTTGCTGGTCTGCAGTGAGATATCAGGAAGCACACTTACGTCTTGAAGGTCTCGAGAAACGCCTCATAGTGTCAAGTTACAATATGCTAATGGTGAAAAAGGTCTCCTCTCTAACAAAGTTAATTAGAATAATCCAAATTGTATTTAGATTAAGTCTGAGGTTGGTTATAATGCTAACAAAATGAGTGATCCTTCAGGGAGAGATATGGGCAGAACACAGAATTGCTGAAATTAATCAAGAGACTTATAATGACTATTATTTTATATGTTCTGCATGTGACAGAAAAATCATGAATAAAAATCCAAATTAGCTCTTTCCATTCTTCAGCATTGAAATAAAAAGCCTAGAGTGACAGAACTTGGTATTTCTCTGCCGATGTGACTTTACATAGGTTTTTTTTTGCTTTCTCACACTTTATTGTTCTCTTGGTAGTGTTTCACTAACTCACTGCTGTCTTGACTGATAATGAAAGCACCAGAAAATATAATCACTTTTCAATTCCTTCTGTTTTTGCTTGTATTGCATCATCATCCCACTCTGAAGTGCTTCTTTAAAATAAAGAATTTCACAAGAACAAAATACAATAACAGATATATTCATACATCCTAAAGCTGCCTGTACAATGTAGCACTGGTATTCTATTTACATTTTAGATTCTTTTAAAGTGTCTCTATCATTACCTTGTAAAACTTCATACTATATGTGTTATTAGTCTAACACTGTTCTCTCATTTGAACCAAGACAAGTAGGTAGTGTCAGATACTAGACTGGTGAAAATAACTTCAGTGATTATGAGCTGAATGTTTTTTATAAGCTATTTTTTGAAACAAAATTTGTGCTGATATATCTCTAAGAATTTAAAAATTATACAACAGATTCAGAAAAGACTATGTAGTGTTCTAATGTGCACAAGTGAAGTTTGCCTTTTTATCTTATTTGCATATATCTCATAAGTATGCCTAGAAAATATTTCTTATTTACATTCATCTTGTTGCTTCTGTATAAAGGCTGCAGACTCCAAAAGGACATGTTTCTCCAGTATAACAGGATGTATTTGTTTATTTCTGCACAGTGTTTGTGCCACTGCAGTTAAATTTGCAGCCCACATTTTGAGGATATACCACTCAATTTGAAGTTATGATGTTGATTTTTTTATCCATATTTTTCCCCTTGAAGCAAGATGAAAAATGTTCCAGCAAAAGCATAAGAAAGCTATTTTAAGATCTTTGAAGAAAAATTAATATGTTGCGATGATGATATTTCATCTTAATCTGGCATCGCCCAGACTTGTCTCTTTCAAGGAAGGGAGGACATCTGGAAATGAGTGAAAGCCACAATAAAATAATTTTTTTTTTTAACTGAAACTGAAATATGATGGCATAGTTGTTTCTTGACAGTTATATATTCAATGAGAAGGAATAAGTGGTATGATAAAGGTACATGATTTATTGTTATATGAAATTACATGAGCTGCACAACATTGAAAATTTACAGGGAACTGAACTGATATTTTAGAAATAAAAATATTAAATACTCATGGATATTCATAGCCTAAAAGCAAGAAAAAACCCACCTCGAAGTAGCTAGGGAGAAATTCAGAAAACAGGGATTACACTGTAAGTTGATATGGTTTTTTTGTTGTGATTCTGGTTCTCATATAAAATGCCTAGAATATATGAAGGAAAGAAACAATTTTGGCTTGTTATTTGAATTTCATAATCTCTGCTTCTCAATGCAAAACATGACATGAGTCTGACTTAATTTCCACTAATTTGGACAATGCAATTAGTATGAATAAATATATACATATATAAAAAATCTCACGTGAAACACATTTATCGTTCTGGACACCAATATTAAAAGAAGGTAAATTTGAAGTGGAAAGGAGAAAGGAGACACTAGTAAGAGGAACTAGGTTGGTGAACCGATCTTTTCTAAAGAGCATTGAAAGACCTTGCTGGTTTGTCTAACCAAGCAAAGTAAAAGTTAAAAAAAAAAAAAAAAAAATTATCTGTAAATTCTTCAGACAGATATGAGGGGAAAGGATGAACTCTTTAAATTATGTTGGCAAAAGAGCAATCAGATATAAATTAGCCCTAAGTAAATTCAGAAATAAATAGTATTTATAAACCTTACTGTATTGGGTTTGCATGGCCAAGAGGGAAGGAGATACAAGGCTGGTTTGTGTGAGCTGCCAGAAGCTTCCCCCATGTCCAGCAGAGCCAATGCCAGGTGGCTCCAGGATGGACCTGCTGCTCACCAACGCTGAGTCAATCAGGAATGGTGGTAACACCTCTGTGATAACATATTTAAGAAAAATAAAAAAGTCATTGTATAGATGTAATTGTGGTCAGAGAAGAGCAGGGTGACAACATGTGAGAGGAACAGCTCTGCAGACACCAACACGGAGAAGGGGCAGGAAGTGCTGGAGCTCAGGTTTCCCTGCAGCCCATGGAGGACCACAGGGATGCAGAGATCCACCTGCAGCCCATGGAGGAGACCCAAACTGGTGCAGATAGATGCCCAAGAGGTTGCCAGCCCAGGGGAAATCCATGCTGGAGCAGGCTGTGCCTGAAGGACTGCACCCCATGGAAGAGTGACCCACACTGCAGCTGTTGCCCATGGGATGGACTCACATTGAAGAAGTTCCTGGAGGACAGTCACCTATGGGAGGAATGCCACACTGGAACAGGGGAAGGACTCCTCTTCCTGAGCAGCAGCAGGAACAGTGAGTGATGAACTGACCATAACCCCATTACCCATCTCCCTGCACTACTGGTGGAGGAGGAAGAACTTGGGAAGAAGGGAGGAGAGGAAGAGGTATATTTTTAGATTTATTTTATTTCCAATTATCCTGCTCTGATTTTGTCAGTAGTAAAATCCATTTGATATCCCTAAACTGAGTCTCTTTTGTCCATGACAGTATTTGGTGAATGATCTCTTTCTCTCACATATCTCAAACTATGAACCTTTGTTATATTTTTTCCTTCCCCATCCAGTTGAGAAGGTGCATGATAGAGTGGCTTTGGTGAATGCCTAGCATTCAGCCAGGGTCGACCCACTACACTTACTGAATTGATGTTCTGAAAATCTTAGGATGTCATGACAAAATAACATGAAAAATGGGAATCAATAATTTAAAAGAAATCTTAAATGCTTCCAGGGGAATTTCATGCACCAGTATTTTCTACAACGATTGAACACATCTTTTTTAGGAGCAGCCATTTAACATGGCTCTCAATCACCTATGCAAAGTTTTGGATGTCAAATTGAAACATCCCTCTGCAGCTTTTACAATATTTCATGATTCCATTTTTTTTTTTTTTAAATCTGTCCTGCATCTTCCAAAATCAGGTTCCTATTTTCCTTAAAAGCCAACTGTTAGAATATAACACTTTTTTGGCAATAGTACAGATAAGATCTGTTGTCTGCATAAAATATTAACTAATCATAAATTAGCATCAGATAAAATATTCTGCTACTTAATATTGGAAAAGTGACATCCCAATCAATATAAACAACTGAGTTACATTTCAAGCTGCATTTACGCATATGGGATAGCAGTCACCTATGTTTGTTGCTTAAGAACTAGTTATTGCAAAGGCCTATTCTAAGGACACTTCACGCACCTAACACCTTCCCCTTAGGTCTCCTCTTTTAAAAAGTTGCAAATTCTTCAGAAAAAGATTTTTTAGGAGTCTCAATCTCTCTTTTGTGCCACAATAAGTGTTGGAAAGTAAGGAAGTCTTGGTTTGAGTAACACCATCTAAAACCTACGTTGTGAAAGAGGCCAGGGTGGAGCACAGGTGTTAGACATACACTGCCATGGCCTCTCTTGGGCCATGGAACAGAGGGTGGAGAACCCCCACTATAGATCACTGACCATATGGCTATGAAAATTTGCTGAATATTTTCTCAGTCTGGTCCCTGAGACACTGCAAAGTATTTGGTCTTGACATGCCTTTCTCATTGGCTGACAGAGGTAAATGAAACCATGCAGATGTTAACTGGCCTGGTTTCTCATTATACCTACGAACACCCTGGTTTACTCTGAGTAATTAGGGATAGTAACTTACTATCCCTAATTCATTTTGATCTGAGCTACTCTTAAAAGTAAACTATTCATTATTGCTATACCTTTTTTCATTCAACATTTCACAGAAACTTCTTGTCTTTATTCTTAAATATATTATCTTGATAATATCTCCAGCACATTCAAAATTAAAAACTCAAGCTGTTTCTCTGGCATTTGCATCATTACCTCTTCATCCTTAAATGTATACTATGCCACTAGAAGTAGAAGCCCAACAAATTCCCTCTTCGTATCAAACATCAAGCATAAGTCAAGCACAGAGTCATTGAAGAAAAATATCTGTTCAATCCAGTCAGAGGGATATAAAATACATTTTCACCCTAATCAAAATTTTAAAGTGAAAATCATGTAATTCTTGGGAACAGAATCAAACCTCAGATATTTTTATTTGGTCAGGAACCACATAATTAAATTATTTGGTTTGTAGTGACTTCATTTTTTGTAACTATTTTTGAAACAGTTTTTTGTATTTGTTTAATTTTACTACTAACAGATTGTCTTATGGGAACTATTTTATGTTCATGTCTTTCAGATTGGTTAAATTTCTCAAAAGCTTAGAGATCCACTGTAGGTATAGGCTCAAATATAGGACTCTGGCAGAGAATTCGTATATTATATGGAAAATAAAAATCTGGTATTACCCCACAAAATTCAGGTCAAATATTTCTGATTGTCTAAGGCTGAAATGGGAATGCATAAATAAACAGTTCAACATAAAATTTCAAATTGAAAGCTACCAAAATATTGATAGTCTATATTTTTATTCTAATACTGAATTTTTACATTTCCATTACTATAGGAATTGCAAATTCTACAATCCACATACGTGTGAATGCAGGATTTGGGGTACAGGTTTCTAAATGTTTATGCAGGCATTTTATGGCTGTTGCTGGACAGGCCTCTGTCTATTTTGATAATTTCTCACATACTTCTATCAGAATTTTAATAATCCTTTGCTATCTGTGCTAGTGTGTTATTATGCTTAGATGTATTCAAGATTTCAATGTAGCTCTACTTCCCCTCTGTAGATTCTACTCATAGATTTCTCTATCTTCATGCACTACTAGCCTTGCAAATTCTTCTTGTAAGTGCCTCGTAAGTCTCCTCAATACCAGCCCAAGTTAATTCTTCGATGCCTTCATCCATTTCCACTGTCATCTCTGTCAGAGAGTAGATTCATGAACAGGAGCACCGGCTTCATGTTACAAATGAAACGCGAAAGATTCTGCCACTTTACTACAGCACACCTCTGAATGATGCAATAGATCTCAGTGCTGGCAAGATTTTCTTTAATAAGAAGAGAAAATCTGTTGTTTTATTTGACAGCCATTGATTAAACAACCCATTCGACCTTCGCATAAAGTATTTCTGTCCCTGAATAAGTATAACTTGTTACTAACTCCTTGGTATTTCTTCTAGTTCAAGTGGTGCATTCTTCCTTGACAAAAAGGCAATCAGTGTTATGGAAGGTGGTGAAAAGTGAAAAAGAGGGTTGTTCCCTACTGAAAAAGACAAGTTATTTTAAATTGCAAGGAAAACATAATTATAGATAATTACCACAGATTACATTTTCTACATACATGCACTAATTAAATCACCTATTAGATGATTATATTTTTAAATAGATTTTTTTTACTTTTTATTTGGCATTACATATGATAAATCAAATACACAAGAAATGAAAAATGACAGCATCTATCAAAATTACCCTCAGAATCATTTAATTCTTGATAAATGTGATAAGAAAATTCCTGGAGTTTTGAGAGAGAAAAGTAATAGTCTTTATCTACCTCCAGTCAACCATGAAGCTAACTTAATAAACATAGAAGTTTTAGTTCCAAATATATTTCATTATTCATTACTATGACCTTGTGGTTGAGAGAAAACAGTTCATATCATTCCCATGTTATTCTAGGTTAGGTCTTCATAATTGTACAAAACACATATGAAAGGGTAAAAAATAGAGAAGAGAAGAAAAAAATACAGCTTTTACTTATCATATATGGGATCACTATTATTTATTTAAACAATGTAAAAGCTATAGAACTGAATTTAGAGTGCATTCCATAGCAGACTAAATTAACAAGCCCACAGGGAACGCAGCCTTGTACCTTTTACAGAATTTCAAGGTTTGTACCCAGGGATGGAGGAGAGATAATGCTTCATATACCCCTCTCAACTTTTACTAAATTCACTGGCATGTAATGGCTAAAATGAAGCATTCTAAACTATCAGAAGCCTCTTGAGATAAACATTCTCCTCACGTATCAACATCCCATCAGAGGTGCACATTTTAGTTATCTCCTTTGGCTAGCTTGGTGATCAGCTTGTTGATTTAAAACAATGGTACTTCTGCAGGCAACTTGGGAAAGAAAAATAATTAATTCCACTCATCTATCATCACTTTATTCTTAAAACAACAATTCTTAAAATAAAAGAAATAACCACCTTCTCTTCTTATCTTCCATCATGACTCTTCAAACCTTCCCTAATATTATAGATTGTTTTGACTGAATCTGCAAAATCATCAGTGTCACTCTGGGACTTTCTGCCTTAAGTTCCTTTCTGTGTGCTTTATTGAAACAGTGTTTTTCAGACTCAGGCTGGTTTTGGATTAAATCCCTAATTTCTCACTTCTGAAAGCAACAGTAATGATTTCTCCTAACTGGCTAATGACAATTTAGCACTGTCACCATGTGAGATATTGTATCCTTGTTGTCCTGTTTCTGCCAAAAAATTTATAATAATAAATGAAATAGAATAAGAAGCTTATTTTTATGTTGGCGTACCTAACAGCTGTCTATTTTGATCATAGAACTGATTCTTCAAAGCCTCCAACTTTTTCACAAACAGCAGTCTAGTTTCCATTAAAATGTTTGCAGAGACACTTGATATAATAGTAACTGAAAGTCCTGCTAAATCCCACATTTTGAATTTTTTGATCATGAATTCCCTGGGGTTCCTAGGTCTAGATGCTGAGTTACTTTGGACATAGTGCAGCTTAGTGAAATCAGGAATGTGTATATATATCATCAGGAGTTGGAGATCGAAAGTTTTGCAGTTAAATTGCAAATCTGCTTCTTCTGTCATCTCTCCTAAGAAATTGTTTCTTGTCTGCATAGTACTGGGTTCCAAAACCAGTTGGATCCGAACATGAGTCTGAACAGTGGTACAAATTCTAGTGCTCAAAGAAAAGATATTCAACCAGTTAGCCCTGGGGTAGAAGGGTAAGGACAGACAATCCTGTGTCAGCTTGTAGTGGCAACTCATTTGTTCTAACACCTGCAATCTGACTGGATGAGATTGTGGCAGCTCTATTTCCTACCTTACTGAGCACTAAAAAAACTTCTGCTGCTGGAACAAGTCTAGCACAGAGACCACACATTGACTTTGTCTGAAAGTGATGAGGCAAAAGGATGGCAGAGAAGAGATCCTGTCTGCATTAATGGCGTGGAAGCCAAGAGAAAACATTACAATAAACAGCAACTTTGCCTAGTTGTGGATTAACACTGGTAGTCACTGCTGATAACAGAATCTCTAATGTCTCCTACTCCATAACTATTTTCAGTTGAAATAATGTCAGTCATTTCTTTCACCAGAGAATTTCAAGGCAAATATCACCCATGTCACCTTGTATTTCAACTCAGCAGATTCCTATTTCATCCCCAGCTTAGACTAAGATCTCAGTATGTCTTTAAGCTTTATATTACACACAGTTATGACTGTGTCAACCTAGTCCCAGAATACCATTATTGAATATCATCACAATTTGTTTCTCCAGATTCCTTCCATAAGGACTACACAGGGGGAAAAAAACCTCCTCTCACTAGCAGGCATAATTAATTTTGTGTTTGTTTTTAAAATAATCAGCTAATTAGTGGTGTGACACAGTTCATTTGTGACTTTAAAAATATTTATGATTCTTTATGATTTGATTCTATGCTTTGGAGGAAAATAACTTCACAGTGTTTAGAGTGTAAAGCATTGCCAATTTTCTTAAAAATATTTGGACTGCTGGACTAAACCTGCCTTAATATCTGGCAGTCCATGATCCAGATCAGTCTTGGGCAGAGAAAAAGTCAGAGAATAGAGTTACCCTAGGAGCATCTTCTTCTTCTGGATATGCTTGGTAAGTTTGAAAAACATTAAAATATATCTTGGGATTTCTCTGTCTCTGCACGACTTCAGCAGTAAGTGATGGAGAAGAAACCAAATCTGGGCTGTGAAAATGAAACTCCAGATAAAGTCATCAAAGCGCAGGTGCTTTAACATTGTTTCAAATATTAGATAATATTTACCATCAAAATAATCCTCCTATATACCCATATCATAGCAACATATAAAAATACTTTAAAAAAAGAGACATCCTCAACATTTTCCTTCCGCAGACATAAGTACTTAATCCAGCATGAATGGTGACATAAACTTTAATTTACATCCTCAAAATGATAAATACTACTTTCAAATAAAACAAAATAACCCAAACCAAAAAACCCTACTGTCATTATAATACCTGCAGAGTGATACCACTAACAGACCTGGCTGTTTGTTTCTAAGGAAGAACAGCTGTGCAACAGACTGTCTGAACAGTTCCTATTACAGAATGCAACATGGATCACTGACACAAAGGAAGCACTACACCAGCTGGCTTTCTGTCTTAGAGCATTTCTATTCCTAGATGATTTACCTGTTCTCAGCCCTGTCACCTCAACACTTCTACTACCCAATTAAAAAATGATGTTGCTAGATTCTCTCTGCTATAAATTAGATATGTTTTTGTTCAGATCAAACTGGTTACTTTTTTTTTTTTAAGTTTTGAAATACATGACTTATTTTTAAACTTATAAAAGCTGCTTGATTATTTATTTGTGGTCTATTTTGTTCTCTTGCAGAGTTTAGATATGAAAAATTCTTTTCAAATGTATTCATATGCAGTGATCTACATTTCCTAATCATAATCATGTCAGCAAAAGTGGAGCTGCTCTTAGGATAACATTTTAGTCTAGAAAATGATTTCCCTTTAAAATGGATTCAACGGACATGATATAAAAAGAAGATGCAAAATTACACACAACAGTTTGCATAATCAAAACAGATATGTTTTATATTCAGGCAAGATTTCTTTTTGCTACATTAAATGGAAGAAAATAGACCTTTTGGAATTCTGCAAGTGTGCTATGGCTATAAATGCAGTAGCAGTGGAATTCCAGTAGGATTATGAAGAGGATGCACAGAACTTAAAAAAAGAAATCAACCAAGATAAAGAAGAACAGTATGAAAGGATAAATGTGGTGGGGTTTTTTTAAACTAACAATAGTCCATTTATTTCAAATAGGAACTATATTTTCTACTTTATAACTAAAGTTAAATTTATGAAAGCTTGAAATATAGAGGTGCATTCTTTTGTGTAGGAAATTTACCAGTCCACTTTTAAATAAATGCAGTTCAAATGACATGTAGTGAGTGTAGAGTTTCATTCAGTAAATAATACCCAGGGTATATTCATATCTACCTTCAGAACAAAACTTGCACGTTATGGAATAAGGTTTGAAGGGCACTGTAGATGCCTTCTAGAGACACTGTTGCTCTGGAGCAGACAGATTTCAAATTACCATTTCTCTTCCCTAATGAACAATAATCTTGATCCAAGGCATGAAAATAACATTTCACAAATGGCTACAGAAAGTATTGGATTTTTTTCAAGGATGATATAAGGATAAGTTTGAGATAATCGTGTGAAGGTTATTGAATGAAAAATAAACCCCTTACTATTTAATGGGTAGAATTAATCGATGTTAAAACTATACACAACATATTTTCTATCCCATAAAAGTTTACAAGATTTCAGTTATTTTTCTTCTCACGCCATAGAAATAAATGAGAACTTTCCTTAAGTGAAGGAAGAAAGGAAATAGTTGATAACCTTCATGTCAGGCAATCCAACTGTTTTATAGAGGACTCAGGCTGGAGTTCCTTATCTACTTTTTTTTCAGTGCTTAGCCAGCCTGTAGAAATTTTATGTGTCTCTTTGAAAAAATGTTCTAGGTTTCCATTGAACATGGTAATTAATGGAGGAGTGAATCATGGCAGGGAAAGAAGAAAGCTTAGCGACCAAACATTGACCGTGTGACTGGAAAGGGACACTGTTCCTAAGAAACAAGTTTTCCTGACTACCATGCATATTTTATGTATTCTTTTCAGTATTACAGTCAAAACCCCAATTTCCCTTGGATGAAGATGACACTGAATTTCACTTCTCAGCAAAAGTAACTGATACAACGGGAAATTTTGATTTAATAGGAACTTTTCCTCCTAAGTGACATCTTTTTATAGGTGGAAATTATTTCTGCCAGTGCATTCATAAGTCAATTTCCCAGCATTGATTTAATAATGAGAAATAGCACGCTGTCTAGAAGTAAATGTTTAATATATATCTATCATCTATGCACAAATGCCTTCACTCATGAGTCATAGGAAGAGTCATCATTAGAGGATAATCACAAAGGCTCAAAGGCTGTATTAACACACCCTCCTTACCACAGATGAAAAGAACTATTGCTCAGACCTGAAGGGGATCAAATATTTTAAATGCATACAGGTTTTATTTATGAAGCCACCAAGAAAAACCAACTTACTACTGTTATTCACTAATTGCCTAAAGAGATAGTTTTGGGTCTTTCTATTTCTTCCAAATACCACAGATTAAGAATATACACCAGTATCTGACCTCATTTGCAATGATTATTGCTTTATTGGTGTTTATTGCATTTAAATTCCCAGTGTTTTGTGAGATTAAAAAGTGTGATTGTTCAGACAAATGAAGAACTAGTAGATTTTCAGATGAATGATAAAAATTCTAAAAATTATTTAGATGGCTTGAATCCTACTGATTTCAAGGAGCTGAAATTTATCTTTCAAGGGTATGTGTCAGGAGTGATGGGCAGGATTCATCTCACTTAACTTTAAACTGTCTAAGCAATTTGTCAGCACTCCCTCTACAGAAATGCAGGGCTACAAATCTCTAGAGTACAATTCATTCTTTCCCCATGCAGGATCTAAGCCAGATGAATGAATTATTCTTCGGAATAATTTTATTCTCCACTGATTACAGAAAAAAAACTAAATGGCTGGCATAAAATGTGCATTGAACAGAGTCAAATGGAAGTGAAAAGAAATCTACCTCATGGATACCAGAGAAGTTTTAGGACACTAATGTCCACTCCAAATTAACAAGGCAGATCCTCAGTCATTGTAACTTGCTTCCACTGTAAAAAGTCATACTGGCAAGGAGACAGAGCCACTGAAGTGAAATGTACTTTTCCTCCCACCGGAAGTCAAATAAGAAGAAATTATGATAATAAGACTTATAAGGGTTATGACTGTCTAGGTCCTCCCTTGTGAGTTTAGCCGCCTTGTGACTCAAAGCTCTAAACTGCCAAGTTGTGTTGGAGCAGCCTACATGCCTCCTTGTTTCTATGGGAGTTAATTTCTTAGATATGAGTATCTCAGGTAACTGAAACCCTTTAATTCTCATGTTATTTTAAGATCTTTCCCTCAAGGTTTTTAGCCCTGGACAACCATTAGCAGACATATGTAAAATGAGTACTTTTTGTTTCAGTCCTGTTCTAATGGCTGGGTGTTTGCAAAATTAAAAAGATATCATTACAGTAGATAATGACTGTTGTAATTGCTTGTAGTCCCAACACAGATTTCTAATGGGAAAAAAAAAATGTCTTACCCTCACTTGCCTCGAGCATACAATCATAATTGGATAGGGAAATGAGACATATAGTGCAACAATCCAGGGAGTACATCGAGGACTTCTGTTTCCATACCTCACATACCTGGCAGTCTGCTACTTCAAGGAATCTTGACAAAATAAAGAATGGCATGCTATTGGCAATGACATCTACCGCTTACTGAAAGGCATATGTAGATTTGTAAAGAATAGTTTTCTTTCTAACAAAAAAAAGGGATTTATATTTTTTTACAGTTGCACACTGGGATGTGACTGATTGGTTGTGGCAGAGCTAATAAAAAGATGACTACTTGCAGCTGATAGCATATCCTATTTCCATCTAATTTGATGGTTTTCTGCTGGGTTGATGGGAACCTAATCACAAAACATTGAAGATTCAGCTATTTCAAAGCCTGGTTGCAATTTCTACTGTTTTCTGACTACTTAGCTTTGCTTCTTAGAAACCTAACCTTTTACTACTTGTTGTGAAGTTAGTCATTGAAGTAAACTAACATCATCATATGTAAATTTCACTCTCCAACCAAACATAAGAGAATAAATAATATTTTTTTATGCCAGAGATAATTATAATTTTTCATTCTTGTTATTGATGCTTATTTAATTACTCTAGGCAATGCATTATTAATTAAAAAATAAGATGGTCTCTACCTTAGAAGAATTTGAAATATTGACTAAAGGTAAAAACAATCAAAGAAAGTGAGGGCAGTTATTGTGTGAGGGCAGTTTTTGTGCAAGGGCAGAATTGTCACAAACCATTTCCATGAAGAATTCCTGCATTCAAATCTTATTTTTTAAATCTATTAATACAGAACCTGTGAGTGAGTTCTGCAAATCCAAAGTCGTCACAATTTTAAAAGGCAACGTGTTAAATTAACATTTCCACTTGGAAATGCAGCGGCCCCAAGGTTTCTGAACGCTAAATGTGAACAGATATTCCTCATTTAATTTCACAAATACAACAAGAATCAGAAGACCCTAATGGCTTCCTATATAATTGTTGTCAGGTGGCAGTGAGGACCTAACAAAAAAGCCAAATCAATGCTCTTTTAGTTATTCCTTATATGACAACCAAAATATGGACATGAAACTTAATGCATAAATATTTCTAGATAACTTTTTTTTTCCTCTGGACATAAAACCAGACTGCATAACTTTTTGTCAAGCCATAGGATTCATTAGATCTATATGCAGTCTCAGAGTGCTGAAGCTGAGCATGTGATCGTGTTCCTGAGCTGGTCTCATATGAGTTGGGTGCTTTTTCACTTTCTCAGCTTAAGCTATCACTGACAAAAGTTATCTTCATGACTTCACAGCCACTAAGACTTAGCACACACCTTCTTTTCAGTTACACCTATATATATATAGAGAGAGAGAGAGAGAGAGAGTGAGTAGAATATTCATGGTACTCATAAAATAATAATAGTTCATAAGCTATTATACTCCAGCATGAATATGAAGTTCAGAAAGTTAAGATAATTTGAATGAGCTCATGTAAACCTTTCTTTCAAAACTAGTCACACATTTGAATCAGCCTAGCAAACATCAGACTCTTTTCTTAAAGTGAAAAATCATGTAAGAAATTAAGAGAAAACATGTTGTTACCTTGAATCTACAAACAGAAATAATATTTGTGTTATTGGATTAGTGTTTTTTCCTTTGATATTAGTTAGGTTGTTGTATAGATATTTTTGGGGCAAGGCTTTGGTGGCAGAAGGCCTATGGGGGTGGCTTCTTTTTGAAGCTTCGAGAAGCTTTTCCTACATTTGAGAGAGCCAATGCCAGCCAGCTCCAAGACGGACCTGATGCTGGCCAAGGTCAAACCCATCAGCCATGTTGGTAGTGCTTCAGGAGTAACATAGATAATTTAAGAAAGGGGGAAAACTTTGCAACAACTTCATCAGTCAGAAGAGAGGAGTGAGAATATGTGAGAGGAACAACACTGCAGACACCCAGATCACTGGGAGGAGGAGAGGCAGGAGGCTGTCCAGCTGCTAGAGCAGAGTCCTCTGCAGTCCATGGTGAAGACCATGGGGATGTAGGCTATTGCCCTGCAGCACATGTGAAGCAGGAATTCTCCTGCAACCCCTGGAGGACCGTGCCTCACAGCACGTAGATATGCTGGGAGAAGACTGTGACCCCATGGGAAGCCCAAGGTGGAACAGGCTCCTGGCAGGACCTCTGACCTCATAGGGAGAGGACTCCACACTGGAGCAGGTTTGTTGTCGTGACTTGCGACCTCATGAGGGACCCACACTGAAGCAGCCTGTTCCTGAAGGACTGAACTACATGGAAGAGACTCGCACTGGAGCAGCTTGTGAAGAACTGTAGTCTGTGAGAAGGATTTGTATTGGAGAAGTTTGTGGAAGATGGTGTTCCATGGTAGGAATCCCATGCTGGAACAGGGTTAGAGTGTGAGGAGTCTTCCCACTGAGGAAGAAGAAATGGCAGGGACAACACTTGAGGAAGTGACCAAAACCCTCATTCCCTCTTCCTCTGCATCACTGGGCAGGAGGAGGTAGAGAAAATCAGGAGTGAGGTAGAACCCAGGAAGAAGGGAAGGGTACAGAGAAAGTTTTTACTTTTATTTATGTTTATCCTACTCCGATATTACCTACTCTGATTGGTAATAAATTAGAATAATTTCCCCAATCTGAGCCTGTTTGACGGTAATTGGTGAGCAACCTCTCCTAGCCCTTGTCTCAAAGGAACTTTCCCTTATATGGCCTTTCCCACATCCAGGAGAGTGACATTTGTTGAGCATCTGGAGTCCAGTCAGGATCAACCTACCACTGTTGTTGTGGTTATTTTCTTGTATATAAATTCTCACACCTTACAACAGGAGAGGAAGTAATCAAAGATGCTGAAAGTTCTGGAAGTCATGTCCTATGAGGAGCAACTGAAGGCTTTGGACCAGTCTAATTTGGAGAAAAGGAGGATGTGAGGTGAGATTCCCCTCAGTGACAGTGACAGTTGTGGAAATGGTTCAAAGCTGTGCCAGGGGAGATTCAGACTAGGCATTAGGAAGCATTTCTTTACCAAGAGAGTGGTCAAACACTGGAACAGGCTTACTTGAGAGGTGTTCAATGCCCCTATGTTCAAGAGGCCCTATCAGAGTTGAAAAGGCATCTGGACAATGCCCTCAATTGTAGTCCAGAGTTGGTCAAGTGGTTGGACCAGATGATCACTGAAGGCCCCCTCCAACTGAACCGTTCTGTTCTGTTCTATTCCTAAAATTAAACTGGAGAATTTTACAATATCATCCTCCATAGGTTGCTTAAATAAATAGTAGAAAATACCAACATGCCTTTGCATATTTTAAGAAGTCTTTCCCTCCGTCTTTCTTTATAATCTATAACGTAACTTTGGAGAGATTATGACCAGCTGGACATTACAAATCTCTGTAAGTCAACTTCTGAAAACTTGTTTTAGTCTGTCCTACTCTAGTTGTTGACTAATTTGAATAAGACACCTTGGAGAATGCATTGTTTGTACTTACTGTGAATTGCATAATTTCCTTTAATAAGCACCGTTTCCTTACTTAAACCTTGAAAATATTTCAAGGTTTCTTTTCTGTGAATATGTAGAACTTGAGTATGGAAACCAATGCAGCTTTCTTTACAATTCTTGGCCTTTCTCCTTGCTATTTCAAAGGTCAAATATATTTTTACTCAACTTAAATTACAAGTAATCAAAACCAAGAAACTCAAAATCATTCATATGCTTCCCTCTTTAATATACCCTGTGTTACTGCCTCAGCATGGGAAGCAATAATTTTTGTCCAACTGGATTTGCTCAGCCTTAATGGTTGCTTTATGGAATTTACTCATTTCCAAAAGAGCTGCAGCAAGAGACATGAATAGGTGTGGTTTTAATTTACTCATAAATATTAAAGAGATGTAGAGAGACAGGATGTCAACATGGTTTTTCAGAGATATCAAGTAAGAGATTTTCTGGAAATTTAATGGAAAATTATTAACATTCATACATGCAAGGGTACTGTACTTGCATGTATGTAGTATGTGTAGCATATAAGAGGTATCAGGCTACTAACAAAACTGTAAAATGCTTTTCTGTAAACCGAATACAGTGTTAATAGGGATGATTCATATTATTACCAATATAGTTTTTTGCTATAGTCAAAATGATGAATTCCCCTATTTTGAATTATTTCTTTTGAAATATTCCATTGAATTTGACTAGCAACAAACAAGTTAATATACTATGAAATAACACATTTCTTGGATAGTTCTTCCTATAACCTTGAGTATGGAAACTGAAGCCTGAAGTTATTTTAAAAAATACTACTACAGTTTTCCAACATATATTTTAATGCTCTAAATGTTACCCACAATTCCATCATGATTCATCCATAAATCCCATATCAGCATGTCAAATACCAAGGGTAATCTGTATTGTTACTATGTGGTTAGCTCAATCTATCAAGGAGTTATGAGCATGGATAGTGTTCTAAAGTGAGAAGATGACTGGACTCTGGTAGACCATTGTCAAGCCACATAGACAGGTAATTTTACAACTACCGATTGCCTTAAAATTTTTATGCAGTCATTGCTATAAAAAGAAAAGAGCATTTCTCCACTTCCACATCTCTGTATATGGCCCAGCAAGCACCTGATCACAGTGTCAAGACAAAATGTTAAAATTAACTACACCTCTTTGCACCCAGATTTGCACAGCTGCTATCTTGCATGAATAGTCCTGCCTGTGTCCCCATTCTGGGACTGCAATGCATTCTGCAGTCATTGGCTTCTTCAAGAAACAGAATTAAATGGTTGGGTGCAGCAAGGTTTTATAAAAATAAGTTGATCAAAAACCACTTACAGAATCAATTGAATAGGCTATGGTGAAAGTCAGAAGTCAGGAAGAGTTAAAAGATGGGGTTTTGGCAGGAAGGGAAGCATATCTAACTCATCTCTGGAGAAATAAGGGGGAAACTAATACAGTAAATCCCACAAAAAGGAAAACCTTGAGTAGCTGGAGACAAACCCTTCAAGAGAGAGTTCACAGAGTACGGACAGACTAGGAAATCGTGTTGGTAAGGGTAGAAGAGTGCAAAAATGCAGGTGTGCTGAGAGGAACCCAGCCTGCTCCAGAGCAATTAAACATCTGACATTATTAAAATTTAGACAAGCGCATAAATTTGATAGGGAGAATGTTATGGCCTAGAGCATAGAGTCTTGTAATGGATGCAATAGTACTTTTATATTTCTATATGGCATTTTTTCCCCTTTCAATGCCTTGATTTTCCCATCTCTAATACACAAAAGAGAATCCTAGTCTTCTTCCAAGCACTGGTAAGAAAATATCCTGAAAGGCAGTTAATGTTAATATTTCTGCTGTATTGGGACAGGTTCTGCTCTAGAATCTGTAAGACTATCTCATGTATCACCTTTGCTGTCAGTGAAATTGTAGCAGCATAGCTCCAAACAGAGAGTTTGTTGATAATAACTGTTAATTGCTTAGGTGTAATTTTTAAAAAGGGACATTTCTACAAAAGTGAAAGGAGAAACTACAGTTTAATTATATGGCTGGATCTATGTAACGGTGTGCCAATAACACTCGCTCCAGCCGCATACTCTTGTCACCGTCCCTACACTGGCTTGCATGCTTGCCTAACCACTTGGTGAGGCAATTAAATTTGCTAACCCAGCAGAAAACTAATCTGGGGTGGGAAGGCAGGGGGAGGAAATAGGGGGAACATTACTATCCTTTTCAGTGGTAACAAGCTGTTAGATTGGCTCAAATGCATCATATAACCGCACCATGATTTTTATGCTTGGCAAAGTATTTAGGTTCTTGTTCATCAGAGTAATTAAATGTCCCATTTGAGGTGTAAGAGCAATCTCACTCATATCCAGTAGAGCATTTACCTTCACACCTAGGTTTTTTATCTGGCTGGCATTGTTCATGTACTTGAAATTGACCAGCACTGAATTAGAATTAACAGAGTTTGAAACTTCATTCTGTGGTTCTTTATCGGGAGATTCTCAAAATCTTTGCTTATTTGTAATCAATTTAGCCAAATGCCATCCTCTAATTCCTCAGAAGTCCATTGTAAAAACTTTTCTTTATCATTCACACTATAGCACTCTGGTTTTGTGATGTTGTAGAAGGTGTTTCTGAGAAGGGTATGAGGCGTACGGCCTTTTGATTGGTATGCATTAGGCAATTTTACATGCAAACTTATTTTGATATCCATGTAGTTAAAGGGGCTTTATTCTCTTTCTGTGTGTTAAAAAGCCATAACAATGAAAATTAAATGAATATAAAACTTTGTAGAAGAATCACTCAATTTTGTAAGTGAAACAGCTTTTAGCATAAAAAGCCTGGATCTTCAAAATGATTGAGTAAGATTTTCCCTGTTTATTTTGCAGATGGGTTTTCTGAGGTAGAAAAATGTAATTATAGGAAAAGCAGTAAAATGTGAGCCGGTTGAGGCATAAAGTGCAGCACTTAGAATAAGACAATCACCTAAATTCCCTGATTGACAGATGGATGTCACATTAGATGAAAATGATAACAGATTTAGTGGACTGAAGACTAACTTCCTCTTGACAGTGCCCTGACCCTTAACCTACAACCTGACTCCTGTTAGCTTCACTAACACAGGGTAATTGTCACAGGTGCAGGATAAAAGAAACCCCTACAGCAGCTACCAGTGGTCAGAGGCTTATTTCTTTTGATGAGCAGAAATGCACTGTTGAGATATAGTCAAGAAGTCCTGACCTCTGATGACCTTTCAGGGCATTAAAATTTACCCCTGGGAAAAGGAAACTATATAAAAGGAAAATGTTCTGTTCTGACTAATGCAAAGCAATATTTTAACAGTGTAATAATTAAGTTGACAAACAAAGCTGAATGATGTAAAGTAATTTATATTCATCAACACAAAAGCATGTTTCTCACACAATTGTAACAGGGTTTCAACAAAGACCAGTATTATACACTCAATAGAGTTCATGGGTTTTATAATTATGAGTAAATTCTTTACCATGTCATACTTGTGTACTACTCCAAAATAATTCTGTTGTATTTATATGCTAATAACAGC